>NW_021150115.1:1864-5971 GCF_002837175.3 Physeter macrocephalus
AGTAGCTGGCTACCGGGGCGTGGCGGTGTTATGTACACACATGCAGGTCTTTGTAGACCTGCACTTGTAGAGGGAAGAAGTGTGTGAACCCATATATCAAAGAAGTGAAGAGGCACATCCACACGGAGCCACCGCGTGTCAAAGGAAATGTACATGTACCCAACGCGGGAAAGAGCGCAACGCAGATCAACTGGGTTGTGAAAAGCGACAAACATCTGCTTCTTGTGTTTCTGAGCGGCGCTTGGTCTCATCATGGCATATACCCCTGTGTACAGGCGGATGGACCGGTGATCCCGCACAGACTGGCACACAGGTGTTTTAAGTATGCATGAATTAAGGCTTGATGCGAAGTGAGGCCGACTAGTGAACACCGCCTTCCTGACTGGCTGCACGGTAGCAGACTTGCTTTGCTGTCCGTTTTAGGCCTGTAGAGCTGAACGACAACTGAGAGAGGACCACGTGTTATCCCTGATGCTCGCAGGAACCCGCCAGCACCGCGCGCCACGCACCCCTCCATGCCGGGTTACTTTGTGTGTCTCTTTTTTGAGAACTAAATCAGAGCGAGTGGTGGCCGCGTAACCGGTGTGGAACTGGACGACGGAGACGTGCTGCAAGCAGACCTGGTGCTGGTGGGGATTGGTGGCGATCCCTGCACGCGGCCGTTCCACGAAAACATTGGCGCCGCTGCCGGCAGCGCTGCGGTTGCAGGAATTGCTGTGGATCCGCTGCTTCGGTAAGAAGCGCAGCGCCTGTAGAAATATAGCTGTTACGTACGAAGTAGACGCCGGTGAGAGCTGTAGCCGCAACGAGAGCAAAGGTGCTAGCTGGGCTCAATAGTGCCGGTGGTATCAATCGTACACATATATATGTAGGTGTACATATATATGTATATATATGTGAACATACAGACATATACAGGTATGAATGTATGCTTGCACATGTTTGTGTACATGTATATATGCACGTATATATATTTGTATATATGCTACATTTATGTGCGTGGACAACGAAGTGTACCGTTAGTGTAGCTCAGCTTCTCCTTAGGAAGGAACGAAACGTTGCGGGACCCACCTATAGAAAAAAAATGCACTTTTCTGGAATTGCAGTATTGGGGACTCTTTACGACATCATGAAGCACTTTGTTTTACAACTTCTATGTACGCCTGATTGCATTAGACTCTTAAACACAGCAGGAACAGCACTTGGTTGAAACTGCGGAGTGGCGCTCACAAAGATTTTGACGAGTCAAAGCAGAGCTCTGGTCGAATTGACAAGTACCCGTGATGTTTACGAGGGGGGATATCTACTGGGACTTGTGGGCGTCATTCGTACACCGTTGCCCCTCGACCCTCGAGTTTGTAGCCGCAGGCGAGGCGCTGTGTGGAGCTGGCCAGGGACAGCAGATGAGCTGCACGTCTGACCGATGCTAGTTTATCACGTCGGTGTTCGTGATACCGCGGGACAGGGCTGAAACTGCTGTTTTGGGCGGTGCCACAGGGAGCGCGCTTGTGGATTTTTGCCCTGAATTTAGGAAGAGATCTTTTCTACCGGCCGCACTGCGCCCAGGTGCTTCCTTCGTTTCTGTTCACGATACATCGCCGTCGCGGTAGCAGTGCCATCAGTAGTGCCATTCACTAGTTCATTTTTTTGCCAAAGTGTGCTGTGACGACATTGCATGTAGTATTATAACGGCACCTATTCTAATTCATGGCTTCTGTAGTGGACACGTAACCTTTTCACACATGGCCGCTTTTACTGTTGTCTTCGCAGTTACCCTGCGTGCGTTCTACGCCTTACGTCTTTTTTGCTTGCTAATTCTGTTTTCGGGGACGCATTTTCTACATCTGTTTCCTGTTTTCCAAACTTTACGAGTCCTGTGCACGTCGTCTTTGAAATAGCGAAAGCAAACTGCCATTTGCGCGCCTTACGGCGCGCGGGTTGGCGAGACTGTGGACCAGTGGTGGCGTGTTCTACTGCAGAGATTGGCAGCCGCGCTGCCTAACAGCTGCGTTAGTTAAAATCTGTCGAGTAGTCACAGTTCTAACGGCGGACGTCACGCTCGCTGCGACCACAGTAGTAGTTCAGACACGCTTGTACACATCTATACATATATATGAGTATGTGTTTGGCAATGTATACACGCTTCTGTGTGTTGCTAAGGCTATAGGTCAGTCGCAGCATGGTATAAGATAAAGCCTACGAAGAGGCGAGACAAATGTATGCTTTCTCGTTTGCGTAGAAGAACCATCTGCAGTTCCTTTTCCGGCTGCACCCACTGCAAAGGAGCCACGGACTCGCCTGCCGTTATCGCAGAAGTAGCGGCACCGCTTCGTGGCATTTTTGCTTACCTATGGAAGTGTCATTATAGGTTTTACTAGGTTAGATCTTCAAGCAGGCATGTAAACACAGCCTAAGCTTTCCCTGTGGTTAGCTTGGCTACGTGGGGTCTTCCAGCATTTGGGGCTGCCCGGAGAAGCTGCTTCTTGATGATGCGCTAGTTTTGTATTCACTACGAGCTCTCTATATAAACTGAGCACCCGCAGTCTGCCAGGATTGACTTCTTCGAAGTAGTTGTTGTCAAAACACGGTAAGTGCAGGACGGACGGATCCTTCCAGCGACTTTTTCTGGTCGTGGGGTTTGCGAGGCGGGGAAATTCACTTGGAAGGGCACAGGAGAGCGTCGGCTGGTTTCTATAGGAACAACTCAAGGGGGAGCGTCATTCGTGCAGTACATCTGGGCTTATTACGGATGACAGGGCTACGCATGTAAAGGCATACGTTTGCTGCCTTTGCGCGGAATACGTTGGACCAAGTGTAGGTGTGTGAGTGTGACCGTGTGCGTGTTTGCTTCTATTTGTCTCTCTGAATTGACTGTATCTGTATGCCTCTCTAGATGTCTATTTATCTATATCTGTCCCTACCTCCCTATCCAGTATGAATGCGTCTACTTATGCCTGTGCCTCTCAGTCTTCCTGTCTGAATCTCTCGGTCTTTCAAAATGTGAATGTGTGACAAATTCTGTCCATCCACCTGAATCTGGATGTCGATTTACGTATACACATATAAATTTCAAGGCATGCACTGGGAGGCCCAGTGTCTGCAGGAGGACAGGGTGACAGAGCCGCGCAGGTCCCTTCGACGTCCTACGTTTACCGTGAAGGCGCAGGCGCATTGTTGTGATGTGTTCAGAGTTGTGGGACTGTCCGACGTGTTTGCCGCCGGAGACATCGCCAGCTACCCTTACGTGAAAACAGGTGACGAGATTCACCATTTACTGGCCAGTTTCTTTAGAACTGGCCTGCTCCACACAGAGGACTTGGTTCTGCAGGTCGATTTGCAGGAGGTTCAACAGTTGGGAGTGTCTTGTGAGCTTCCGAAAATAGCCGATACGAAATCGTTGGGACCATCAAACCGTTCGTGGGGGCACGGCAGAATTGGGGGGAAGCAGTGGGCCCGTGTAACTCGCAAAGAAGGGATTTAAGAGGCTGAAAAAAAATCTTTGTAGCTTGTAAGGAAGAGATGCGCAGTCGCGAAGTCCACCTCGGGCCCAGTTCGGCACGAAGGAAGTTGACAAACGGGCTGTTCTGTGTTTAGGCCCACTTGGAAGAAAACCTCGTTACGCAGGACAGCCAGTCCTCTCCTTTTGGCGGACATAGACCCGTATTTTGGTGTATGTGAGTAGTCTATGGCGAAGCGCCTTCTGTCAGTGCCGCAGGCATGTGTTCTATTTCGTAGAGCTCCCGGAATTTGAAGAGAGGTCTAGGTCGCTCGAAGATGGAGGTTCTGTAGTCCATTGCTGACTCACAGCGCTCTTGTGCTGTCCCTTTTCTGTAACTGACTCCACTTTTGTGGTGTCGAAAGTAGCCCTGCGTTTATCCGATCTCATTTGCAGGTCACCGTAGAAGAAAAGATGGTTTTTCTGTCTGAGAATTCCGCGTTACCGAGTTCGGTGCCCAGTCGCCGGAACGGCCGCGGTCGCGCGCACTGCCGTCGACTCACGAGCGCAGCAGTGCGGCTTCTGATCTCATGATGAGTTTGTCTCCTTCGCATGGTGTACTTGTAATCAGTAATCGTGTTGATATGCACACAAGGCGCCTTTGTCCGTGC
>NW_021150116.1:0-464 GCF_002837175.3 Physeter macrocephalus
ATTTAATAACTTTAAGAGCAAAAGCCTTGTTCTTGAATTCTCCATTAAAAGCAAGCTGGTTTTCCAGTTTTCCCTCTGGTATCTTATAAAATCTAAACCAATTAAGTGTAGCTTCTAAGTAACCAGGTTTGTACTTCTTAACATCTTCAATATCATGAAACTTTGAGGCTTCAGGATCATTCACATTGATAGCAATTAATTTCCAATCTGTTTCACCCTGATCAGTAAGAGCCAGAATTCCAGGGATCTTCACATGAACAACATCTCTACGAGAAAGAACCTTTGAGCCTATCTCACAAACATCAATAGGATTATTATCTCCACAGCAGTCTGTGCTCTTATCTTTTTGATGGGGATCTTCCCAAGTCTGAGGGAGGGCACCATAACCCTTGTGAGGAAAGATATTTGCCACATAGGGAAGCTTGCCATACTTTACATCTTGTTTAATGGGATTCAGTGACTCC
>NW_021150116.1:5678-5971 GCF_002837175.3 Physeter macrocephalus
CCACAGGCAGGTTTTAACATGCAAATCCTGTTTTGTTGCTCTGTTTTCCTGGTACCCAGAGAAAACCCAGATAATCATTGTCACTCCAACCACAACTGCTCAAAATGGGCTCTTATTCAATAGAGAAAATAAACACTCTTTTAAAATGTGTTTTTGAGAGTCTGAGTTCTGTAGGAATACTCAGGCTGAAAACAGGGGGAGAAAAATATTTGTTAAGGGATGTGCCTATGTCTAACATGAAAATAAATGATATGTGATACAAAACAAAAATGCTAATATTTCTATAAACAAGG
>NW_021150120.1:0-2518 GCF_002837175.3 Physeter macrocephalus
GAACTGTACACTTAAAAATGGTTAAAATGGTAAAGCTTATGTTATGTATGTTTTACCACAATTAAAAAAGGTCTAATAAGGGGAGTCAGAGGGGGTAGTGTGGAGGCAACAAGTATAGAAACTAGACTTCTCTGAATATATCTTGCTTTGTAGATTTGACACTGGAATCATTTTACTTAAGTGTAAAACAATTTAATTACAAAAAAAAATCCTAAGGAAAAAATAAAGCAAATGAACTGACCGCGTGTCCACTTTTACTCTAAGCACACAGAGAAGGGCTATTCTTAGTGACTTCAGAGCACAGTACTTTGGACATTTCTGATGGGATATCACAAATGATAAAAAAAACTGCAAAAATATCTGAAAACAATTTTTCTAATCCTGTAAGAGGTGGTGGTGTTGATATTCTCCTTCCGAATCCATTATGTGTATTGGAATAAAGCAAATTAGCAATGATGTTAGTGTCCCGGAGAAGTGGAATTTTCAATGTGGGAGAGAGGATGTAACAGATGTGAGGTGGATAATGTTATAAAAATGGATAAAGCTGCTGTAATCCTGGGTTTGAATTGGAAAAACCAGTGTGAACTCATGATTATTTTTATCCTTGAGGAGAAATAAATTTTCTAGCTATGTCCACTGAAAAGGCCTATAAACAATGATCATCTAGAGTATGCTAGGCACCAGACTTTGATCTTTAAATACCATTTTCACTAAATGGTCTAAAAGGTTCTTGGAAAAATGGCTGATTAAGGCCTGAGACAGACGTTGTACAAGATGAGCTTGGAACTCCTTGTCATGTCAGAGAGCAAAGAAACTATCAAAGACTACTAGGATTTTGTCAAAGAACTTAGAAGCCAACTTTAATAGTCTCCCATTGTCCAAGATGGCACAATTTGGCAATCAGTAAGAATAGTAACTGCAGTTATTGAAACACATCAAATATATTCATGATTTTATAATGATATATATATATTTAAAATCCTCATTGGTCATCATTAGAGTACACTAAAGAACAAATTAGTTATTTTGAAAACTGTTAAGTAAAAGGAAAGAATCAAGTATCTACCAGGTTTTTTCTATGTAAGCTGTCCTTCGTGAGGGGTAGTTTCTCTTTATAGAAGTATTACAGCTAATAAATGCAGAAGGAATGATAGAATATCACCATTTGCAATGGATTATTGCATCTAGTTAGTGATCATCAGTAGCTGCTAACATCACAAAACAGAAACACCCAGATTTTGTTCTCACCACTGGAAGTACACGGCACCACCTGTGAAGTAGTGTTGCCCCCAAAATCAAATACAAATTTGATCATGGCTGCAGATCTGATTACTAATTTACCATAAACACAAGGGACAGAGGAATCTGTTACACAGTCAGCAAAATCTAGAGTGTGAGCGACTCTATTGGAAATACAACCCAATTTCTTTGACAAATAAATTACAAGCCTCTATCCCCCACAAAAAGGATAATCGGGCACCACTGTAGGTTAAAGAAGAGATGTATGAGGCATTACAATTTGTGCACTTTGACTTCTGACTCAACCAACTGCTCTTGAAAAAAATAAGTGACAATTGAGCAAGTGTATAGACTAACTGGGTATTGGATGATACTAAGGATTTAATAGCTATGTTAGGGGCATTGGGGTGATGTTACGGTTATGTTTTTTAAGTGAAAGTTTGTTTCTTTTAGAAATTCCAACTGAACTATTTACAGATGAAAGAATGGGCTGCCTAGGATTTGCTCCAAGATAAGCTAGAGGGGTTGGGAGAAAATGAGGGATGTACATTAAATAAGACTTGTCAGGAGTTAATCATTGTTGAAGTTAATAATTGTTGAGTACAGTGGAATTGACTATATTGTCATGTCTGCTTTTGTTAGTGTTTGAAATTTTCCGTGTTAAAAGCTTAAAGATATTCCAGCCGTGGAAGAAAAGCCCAATATAGTTAAAAGATATTTTATTGTACTACTTGATTCTCCTTTAATTCCGATTTTCCAAATGTACCCCACTTTTGGAAAGCAGGATTATCTGTCCCTACCTCACACTCATAGCCATACCAAATGCAGTAATGACTTTATTTCTCTAAAACAACAATGAAAAATCATTTCCTTCCTTTCTCTGTACCTTCTAGAAAAATTGTTTACCCCATGTTGAGATTTCATAAGAACGTAAACGTGAATTTGGAATTGGTGGTGGCTTTTAGGTAGGTTACTGTGGAGTTTGTACTTTGTCCGACGGGAATCAGTATGTGCCTCTTCTTTTTTTTTTTTTTTTTTTTTCAGGTCCTTGTTCACCTGGGCCTCCTGATTAAGGAATCTGGATTTAAGATTGCAGAGACAGCTTTCAGTGGTGGCCCTCTTGGTGAATTAGTTCAGTGGAGTGATTTAATTACATCTCTGTACTTACTGGGCCATGACATTAGGATTTCAGCTTCACTGGCAGAGCTCAAGGAGTAAGGAGATTATTTTTCAATTTTAAAATCAGAATACAAAAAAGAAATTGTAAACTCTTAAAGCC
>NW_021150120.1:3453-5968 GCF_002837175.3 Physeter macrocephalus
CATAACACTGATGATGCCTATTAAGAGCTAACATTTGGGGGTTTTCCCTGGTGGTCCAGTGGGTAAGATTCCACACTTCCAACGCAGGGGACCCGGCTTCGATCCCTGGTCGGGGAACTAGAACCTGCATGCATGCCACAACTAAGAGTCTGCACGCCGCAACTAAGGATCCTGCATGCTTCAACGAAGATCCCGTGTGCTGCAACTAAGACCTGCAGCAGCCAAAACAAATAAATATTTTTTTAAAAAAGCTAACATTTGTTGAGCACTTCCCGTGCACCAGTTACTAAGTGTTTTACACGTTTTATGTTATTTAGTCCTTAGTGCAAACCTGCAAGTAGGCACTGTTGATTTCTGCATTTCAAATATGAGGAAACTGAGATTCAAACCAAAAAAGATTTCCTCAAAGTCCCATGGAGGGTACGTGGAAGAGCCAGGATTTGAGCCCTCTGTCTGTCTGACCTCAAAGCCTGTGTTCTTGACCACCGAACCACGGTGCTCCTTTCAGAATGCGATAAACCTGAGGTCTTCTGAGCCCTTCACCACTTTTGTCCCTTTAACAGCTGCCTCCTGTTGCCTTCCTCCTGCTTCTTTTAAAACACACTGGGGAACGCAACGTATGAATGAAGTGGGTGCCTTCATACATTGAGCGTTCATTCCTTCAGTGCTCTCTATGGGCTGCTTCTTGGTATGGCACATAGAGAGATGACCAGTGTGTCGCCAAGGAGATGCCAACCTTTTGATAATTACCACTAATACGTTGCACAATATTGACACTAATTGCAATGTGATTAGTTCTAATTGAGGTGAGGATGCTTAGCACAGGGAGTGCAGAATCTGTGAATATTGCTTACCACTGTGTATTGACCACCTAGAACAGTGCCTGGCACACAGTGGGTGCCCATAACTATTTACTGAACAAATGAGTGAAGGGATGAATGAATGAGTGGGGGGGTGAAGAAATGGAGTACAATGGGAGCTCTGGGGATAGGTGCTCCCCAGGGAGCTCCGAAAAGTCATATTAGGGATCTACCAGGCGGAGACTTAATTTGCTGGTCAAGAAGATTATGGAGGTCTTTAAGCCCTGGTGACAGGGCCAGATGTGTTTTATTTGAGTAGATACTTGTGGAAGCAACATGGAGCCGTGGTTCCCAAACATGACTGCACATTAGAATCACCTGGGGATCTTTTGAGGCTCCCTAAGCCCAGACCATATCCCAGACTAATTAAATGACAACCTATGGGGGTAGGACTCAGGCATAAGTATCTGTTGATGCTTCCAGGTAATTCCAAAGTGCAGGCAGGTTTGGGAACCACTGAATACGGGGTGGACCAGGAGTCAGCGATGATGGCTGAGCAGGCCAAATGCAGTCCTCTGTGTTTTTTGTTAATCAAGTGTCACGGGCCCAAAGCCACACCCGTGGCTGCTTTCGTTCTCGAAGAGCAGAGCTGAATAGCTGTGATGGAGAATGTGTGGCCTGCAGAGATGCAAGTGTTTACTACCTGGGCCTTTACAGAAGAAATTTTCAAATCCTTGGGAAGAAATTAGTTATATGGAACCTACCTCTTTCAGAAACCCAGTGGAGAAAAGGGTGCCTGGAGCAGTGTCAGTATGGAGCTCTACGGCAGAGGCCTATTGATGACTCTTGCCCTTTGGAGTAGGGTGTCCATAATCTGGTGAAGGACTGTTACGGGGTGTGAGCAGGGATACAGAGCCCAATGATGACAGATTTCTGGGTGGATGGCAGTATGGGTAGCACTTATTTGCCCCACCCATGTGAAATTGATGTACGATCAAGCATGTTGGCTCTGAGTGCAAGGGTGGGTTTGGATGGATGGGTGGGTTTGTGTGGGTGGGTGGATGGAAGGAAGGTTAATGAAAAAGTATAAACCATAGTGCAGTTCTGTAATATAGTCTAGTCAGAAGGAAAAATCAGACATAAAAGAAATTTGCAAACAGTGCAGGACAGTACAGAAAGAAGTTTATATTGTAGAGGCTAGAAATGGAAGACATTTAGGAGGTCAGTAAGGGCTGTATGATAAGAACAGTCTCTTTGGGAGAAACTAATAGGTACTGAGTATCTAGTATACATAGGTACTTTCCACTGAATACCTAATTTAACTACCTGAAGAATTCCTGAGAGGTTGCTGTCCTACCATCTTCTCTGTATCCAATCCTGTTTTGTGTGTTTTTTTTTTTTTTTTTTAAATGAGGAAAGATTCAGAGGAGTTAAGTAACTTTCTAAGATTTCACAGCTGCTAGACAGTGGAGTGTGATTTAATTAGTCTGGGATATGGTCTGGGCTTGGGAAATTGGGAAAGATCCCCAGGTGATTCTAATGTGCAGGCGTGTTTGGGAGCCACTGCTTCATGTTGCTTCTACAATTATCTGTTTAAATAAAACACATCTGGCCCTGTCACCAGTACTTAAAGACCTCCCTAATCTTCTTGACCAGCAAATTAAATGGAGACAGATTGAGACCCAGATCTCCCTTGGTTTCCAAGGCTGTGTTTG
>NW_021150122.1:0-480 GCF_002837175.3 Physeter macrocephalus
GATATATAAGTCAGCCATGTTTCCACAGAAATGCTTCCTGCCGTCACTTTTGCTCACGCAGGATTATTTTAAACAAAATAAACAGCAATTTCCCAATGCTGGCGCATGCAGTCGCCCCCTCCCCCCTGCCAGCCGACATTCCGTTCCGTCTGCAGCACTCAGCAGAGAGCCTGCGCACGAGAAGCGTCTGCGAAAAAAAATTGCATGCAGTAGCAGCAGCTGTCTTTGACTTGCAGGCTTCACCCCGCATGCAGCCGCACGTGTGTCTGCCGAAAAAAAAAAGGCTGAAGGCGCCACCGCCTTACGCGCGCGCGTGCGTGCGAAGCCGCATGCAGTTCGAAGGGAAAAGAAGGGAAGGGGGAAGGAAAACACGAGAGAGCCCATATCATATCATCACGCAAAGAATATTATCAGAGAAAAGGAGGACGGCCTGCAGCAGCGTGTGCATGTGGGAAAAAAAAAACATACAGAAGCAATCAG
>NW_021150122.1:5546-5968 GCF_002837175.3 Physeter macrocephalus
CTCCACAAGCCATGGAAGTGTACGTACACTCAAAGCGCTAGACGCGCACCAGAAAAGAGCTGCTTCACTCCAGTCGCATGGGGTGTAAGTGCGCCTTAAGCAGTGGACATATACTACAAGAGAAGAACTCGATATATACCCCATCCAGTGTACGTACACCTCCAAGACGGTAGACCCGCCAGCACGTTCCGCTGCTCCCGAGGATAAGGACGCCCATGTCGCGTGCATAGAGACTACCCAGGTATTTGTGCATCCCATAGTTGGAAGCCTCAGGAACGTCTTTTTCCGCTATCCAAAACACATATGGGGGGGAGCTGCTTCACGAAGGGAACGGAGTGTATATACACCCGGATCATGACACCATTACAGCAGCAGTCGTGCACGAAGGAGAAGCAGGAGTTCCTCCGCACTGAGGCCCCGCA
>NW_021150123.1:0-337 GCF_002837175.3 Physeter macrocephalus
GCGTTGCCCATCACGCTTTTTGAGTACCATGACCTGTACCACACCCTCAAATTCCCATCGAAAACTCCACAGGGCTGCTTTTCGCTAAAAAGTTGTTCCGGTTCTCCGTAGCGGGCAGTATAATTGCAGGAAGAGTATGGCCGCTGTGTTGTGGTTGCTCATAGCGTTGTTTCGAATAATTCCGTTACGGGGCCAGAGGCACAAGGACGTATATTGACGTCCCCGTAGTTGTGTCACGTGTAGGTAGCTTTATCGTGGTGTGAAGGTATCGACGCAAACCATTTTAGACAGGCACACGTCAGAGTAGCTTGTCCAGCGCGATGCGCGGCGCTGCACG
>NW_021150123.1:1976-2347 GCF_002837175.3 Physeter macrocephalus
CTGAAGTAACCCAACGCAGCATGCAGTACGCCCCTTGGCTTTGTCGTCGCAGATGGGCCGTGGCAACTACACGAAGCAGCAGTGGTAGCAAACAGGCCAGCTGTAGGGGCCAGCAGCAGCAATACGGACACCAGCAACTACAGAAGCGACCCAGCAGCTGCAGGGAGCATAGCTGCATTGGAGAGGTCTTGCATCCAGCGGCTGACCAGATCATTCAGATAGCCGAGATGCAACTTCCTTCGCGGTGACTCCTTCTCCACTACACTCTGCGCTGTGTGACAGAAAATTTGGACACCTACCTGTATGTGAACCCGACAAACGCATGGAGTGCGCAAGCGTACCACTAGCACGCGGAAACGAGCTAGTTTTCT
>NW_021150123.1:4306-5967 GCF_002837175.3 Physeter macrocephalus
CCGCATCTTCCTCCAAGGAAGAAGAGGGAAACACACGCTTCGTACTGCCCGGCATTGGTGGAACCCTCCTCTGCTGCCCCTCCTTATTCACCCTTTCCGCATCTTCCTCCAAAGAAGAAAAGGGAAACCCGCGCTTCTTCCTGCCTAGCATTGGTGGAACCCTCCTCTGCTGCCCTTTCGTGTTCACCCCTTCTGCTTCTGCTTGCTGCAGCTCTTCGGTTGGGTTCTTCTCAGCTTTGGTCCTCCTATTTAGAAACAAATTAGCCCCTCTCCAGTAGCGCTTGAGCTGGGACCTTGTTTTCGCCCCGGTTTGAAGGTGTACTGCCGGAGCTGACGTCCCACCGGCAACAGGGGCGGAAGACACAGCAGCAGCAGGAAAGACATGAGCAGACCGAGGTACGGCGCGGCTGGCAGGGGAAGGAGCAGAAGCAGCAGTGAAACAGACGGCATGGACGGCTGGAGTAGTTGGAGGGCCGAACGATGCAGCGACAGGACCAACAAGTGGGGAGAAAGAAGAGGAGGCAGCAACGGCTGCATGCAGGGACTTCTGCATTTGGGGAGCAGAGAATCGAGGAACACTGTATTGTTCTCTGCTTTGCCAGAGTGGTTTGTTTCTCGGCTCGTCGCTGACCGTGCTGGCAACTGCAGCTGCAGCCATGCTGTGCTGTCTCGGTTTCTCTGTGGTGCAAGGAGAGTCCAAGAGGGAAGCGGACAGTTCTGGAAAAGAAGCGGCGGCTCGAGCAGAGGCCGGGAAGGGGTCTGCAGTAAGGGGCCTTGTAGTTCCTGCAGCAGTAGCAGGCGAAGACGTCCCACCGGGACGTACAAGTCCAGAAGCAACCGAAACTGGAGAAACAGACGTTGTTCTTGAAGAATAATGCGTCGAGGACATTTTATTAGTGGATTCCAACAGCGTGAGCACATGGGAGCGTCGAGCAATGTTCCGATCGGGTGCCGTCCTGCCCCCACCCTCGCCTGCTGAGTCGGTAGGCCCCTGCCACCCCTCCGCGACTCCAGGTACCTGGAAGACATCAACTTTTCCGAAAGCCTCATCAGCCCACATCCAGCGCATGTTGTATAATGCTACGTCAAGTGCTTCCTTCGTCGCGATGCGGCCGTCAAATAGCGACCTCACTGTCTCAGTCAGAGACGTTTTCACCGTGACAGAACTAAAGTGAGGATGCGACGCGGTCAAGCGGTCCAGCGCCCTAGCCAAGCGTCCCGCGAGGAGGTCAGGACGCTTCTGGTATGACTTCTGCTTAAATAAATGCCTGCGCAGCCCGGTGGAATGCCCACTCGCCGCGGCCCACCTGCTGCGCTGCACTTTTTTCCACAGGACCTCAAGGGCGCCTACAAAAGAGAGAGGAGGGGAGGCAAAGAAGCGAATGCGAGGTCACATGCTTGCCCATGCACGTTTGCAGGGGCGAAAGGAGGCGATTAGAAGTGGACGTACATTCGTCTACTGGCCTTCCCCTACATACCCTCACTTGTGCGTCGATCACCTTGCTCCCCGTTATCATGCAGGAAGCGCATACCCGGTGAAGCGGAAACCATGCGCTGAGCGCTTTCATACACGTGCACCCATAGCTTTCCTCGACAGGCGTTTTCATTTGCGAACATTCTGCTCTCTGGATGATAGACTGCGTATCCACGGAGAAGCACAG
>NW_021150124.1:0-575 GCF_002837175.3 Physeter macrocephalus
CGAAATGCAAGAGCATGGATTGGCCACTGATTGGAATGTCTCTACGGGGTATCTGTAAATCGATCATTGGAACAGCGCGGGCGATGGGCATTGAGGTAATCCAACCAGGACTTGGGGAACAGCGTTGGTGCCTCTTCCCCATCCACGGTTTCGCCCTCTTGCAAAATGGAATCGTGTACATGTGGAGACATCAAGTCTCGACGCACCTACCTGTACAATATATATATTGTTGCCCGTACGGTTTGGGCAGAGATGTCTGTATCAACGGAACCTCACGGGCGATAGGCACTGAGGTAAAGCGACCTCATATATGTCCATCCCCCGCGCTGTCCATAATATGCACACGCATATATGCGAAGGTTTTTCAGCAGGTCTCCAAACATTTGTCCTTGTGGAACTCGTCCCCGTGAATCATGTTGCTTTTGCTGGTGACGCCATTTGCGATCCTTTGCGTAATACATATTTGATATGTGAAAAGAGAGAGATATGCACACTTGTGTAGATGCATGCTAAATATGTTCTGCGTCTGTCTCTGCAGATGCCATTGTCCTGTCAACCGCAGCATGCATACAGTA
>NW_021150124.1:3385-4071 GCF_002837175.3 Physeter macrocephalus
GCTTCCCGGCTCTCCGACGTTTTCGAGCGCGTCCAGAACGTCTACGCAGTCTTACACAACATTTCCTGTACAATCCTCTCACCGAAGCCGTACCTTCACAGACACGCTCCTACACTTCAAAGTACAAGCAGTCCATGTACACTTCAAAGTACACGCAGTCCATCGCCGAGACATCATGTACCTCGCGGCCCACAACAGGTCCCCGGCAAGGAGCCACACACACGTTCTTCGTAAATACCACATTATACCTTCACCAACACTTTCACGCAGCATCTGAAATTCCCCAGCACCTCTAGACTAACCTTCTGGGACAGCTGTGCCATTGCAGCTGCTCCAGTGGAGGCACAGGACTTACAGATCAGCAGCGTCCACTGCTCGAACAGAATTAACAGGCTCGCAGTTACTGTGGGAGATCTCCACACAGAGCGAGCATACCCCAAATCACTACATGGTCCACTTCACGCCAACTCAACCTTTACGGTTGTGAATCAGCCCCGCTTGACATTTGTCCGGCGATGAAGCCTTTCTTCCCAAAGTGAATCAGCACTCACAAGAAACCACAGGGTAACTATACAAGTGGTAGTGCCTCCTACTTAGAATGCTACGTGAAGCCACCGTCTGCAAAATAAACAAAATATTACTTTGTAACGCTATGAACGGCAGTAGACCGCAAGCACGCGGTTAGA
>NW_021150124.1:5317-5967 GCF_002837175.3 Physeter macrocephalus
CTATGAGTGGTGCTCTGACTCCAGGTGAGCTGCCCGCATGCCAGGGCTCAGTCCGAGAATCTCCTAAAACTTTCCTCACGTACCGACGCTTCCTTAGAACCCTGCCTGGCAGGACGGGCGTCTTCGTGCCGTTGCATTGGTGTCGGCTGGGCAGCGGATACGTCTTCATGTGCCTGTACTTCAGAAACCGGCGCATCATTAGGGAACGACCTGCGCACAGACAAATTTGTGGTGCCGCTTGGGGGCTCGACGTCCGCCGCGTCCGCTTTCTGGTGGCGATCTACGCTGTCTTGAGAGGCATCCACTGAAGCATGGCGAGCAGCATCAGCCGGCTCAGCGGTCTCAGCGCTCCCCTCGGCAGCGACAGCGGTAGGTTCAACGGCATGTAGACCGCTACCACTGACGGTAGACGTGTACTGGACGGTAGACAGCCGTTTACTCATTTCTGTCCCGACGAGGCCAAGAACTTCTGTTCTGCGTGGAACGGACGAATCGATTGCGCCCGGACTGGCCATGGCGTCACCGAGTCCGTCACCAAGACCCTGCCCCACCTGGCTTTGTTTCCTCCCTATCGTGCTTAGACGCCGCGTTATCGTTTTGTAAGAAAGAATGCCAGAGGTGCGCTGCGCCAGCGTCGCCTTCTCCACGGC
>NW_021150125.1:0-553 GCF_002837175.3 Physeter macrocephalus
TGCGGAATCAAGGTGTTGTCACGTATACGCAGCTTTCTCAACAATCACCCAAGACGTATGTTTTCTTTCATGAACTGACGTCATGCCCTACCGGAAAAGTCGGTTACCACGACCACATTTTAGTCTGTAGGAATGAACGCACTATTCTCAGGACTTAAAATGCAATTAAGTGAGGATGCACGCTTTAGCTGTGATTGCAGCCGGTGGAGCACACCGTTGACGCTGAATACAATCTTGTCACTTATGAAGAAAAGCAGTCGCCGGTACGCCGAAGCAGGAGGAGTTCGATTGCATGTACGAAGAATGGTATAATGCGCAAATACCGCAGCAGATTCGCGCAACGCATTCCTAAATATTGATGAGGCAACACGGTTTGTTCTCCATTTTATACGGAGGCTGGTAGGCACACTCTGTGTGAACATGCGGCGACGAATATATTGGGGGTTTCTACGTAATGCGGCCATGCCAAGGGGGACGCCTAAGTCGCCATTATAGCTTCGCATACGCGCCTCTACAGCAGTAAGGCCGAGGTCCATTCGCAAGATGTCACACA
>NW_021150125.1:5428-5967 GCF_002837175.3 Physeter macrocephalus
TCTTTCGGGACCTCGATTTAATTCAAAAACAGACGCCGCAGACGGTACGTCAGCCTGACGCAGCCCACTTGCACATGACGTGTTCGAACTAGGAAAGAATACGAGACCCATCTTCAAGAGTCGCCCCGGCTATGTATCTCTATCACGCAGCAAAGGACCCCACTAGTTCGCAGGTGCATACAAGGCACGTAGTTTTTTCGGGTAATCACTACCTGAGGGGGTCGGTGCTGCATGCATACAAGAGTGCTTCTTCGATGTCGTGATAACCGACAGGTCATCTCCATTATCTAGCTTCCTCTCCTGGCACAAAAGGGGGTACAGGCCTCAACACTTGTGGTCGGTATCACAGGAGAGGGAGGCCGCGCTACGCCATTTGTAATGCCTCAATGGGAGTGCCTATTAAGATGCCGATTGTGAAATCTTAACACCCGTCCAAAAAAATTTTTCTATAGGCAACGATGATCAGTGTGATGTAACCGTCACGTCTGAAATACAAAACACCCTTTCTTCCGCACGACACATAGTTGGAATATCTGATG
>NW_021150126.1:0-582 GCF_002837175.3 Physeter macrocephalus
TGGATTATGTAAAGATGTAGTGAGTTTGTGAGTGGGGCCTCAGAGAAGCAAATTACCAATGTTGTTGCAGACGATGGTGCTCGGGCTGCTGCTTGTGCTGTTACAAATGATTCTGTTGCGTCTTCCGTTATAGCGTTGCTGTGCTTGTCGTCCTGCGATGATGGTGCATGTGTCGCTGATGCAGACTCTGCTGATGGTGTCCCTGATACCGGAGAGCTGCTCCTCTTATATTCTGTGCGAGGTAGGCCACTAATGGTTCTCGAGGAGCTGAACACACATTCGCTTTTGCTCTTGGATTTCTGCTCTTCTTGACCCGGCAGGAGCATTAGAAACGTGTAGAGGTTTTTCTGTCTCAGTTGCCTCACCAGTGGGAACTGGAGGGGTTTGTTGTACTGCATCAGTTTCCCTCATTCAAAGTTTCAGCATGTCACACGGTTGCTGTCAATGCCCTGCACGTTTTGCTCCTGTTGCTGTCTATGGTGCGGTGGTGGGTATCCTGCTGCTGCCTCTGACAGCAGGCTATATATCGTTACTGATGCTGATCATACACAGATAGTACGTCTGCTGCTGCTGCATACAATA
>NW_021150126.1:5550-5967 GCF_002837175.3 Physeter macrocephalus
TGGGCGTTCAGCCTTCGACGTGCTTATCACAAGCAGTGCGTCAAAGGGTAGCAGAATACATGCAAAGTGAGAGTGAATAAAGCTCGAGCAAGTGGAAACATGTTTACTGCGGCGAGTCACGTCAAAGAGGGACAACTCCGTATCTACGAAATAGGCCAAAATGTATCACGGCCCCGCCCTTCAGGTAGCCTATGCAACACTGTGTGTGACCTCGTTACTCGAACTCGTGCGAATTTGTAGCACTCAACTGACTGTCGTCTCCCGGTATAACAGGAAGAAGTCAAGTCCCACAAAGGTGGAAATCGCTGAGTCTCCGCAATATGTACTTTAGCGGAAGAACAGAGACTAGTGATTTTATATCATATGTTGAACCACAAAAGCCCTCCGAAGTCACACTGTGGTCGATCTGCCTTGTTT
>NW_021150128.1:0-934 GCF_002837175.3 Physeter macrocephalus
AGGTGGCTGTCTGCTTGGCAGAGAGAGACGGCAGATGAGTGTTCCCGGGAGGAATCGTAAACGCAGTGCCTGTTTCATGGCAGCCGTGGTTCAGCAGTGGTTTACACCTTTGCATTTGCAATGCACCAACGACCTGCTAGGCCTGTGCTCGGGAGGACTTTCAAAAGCTGGGCAATCTAGATGGGCAACAAAGAGAGCAGACGGTTGCCTTTCATTCTTCCTGCAGAGAAATGATCCCCAGGGCCTAGGTACCTGTATTTGGTTAGGTGGCTTACGAAGACACGTTGGGTACACAGTGCCTTGTCATGCGACGTGGTGAGGACCCAGGAGTCCTACGAGGCCTGAAGAGCACACTAGCGTTAAGCCACTGCTTTGCCTAAGGCTTGTGGGCCAATGCTGCCGGCCTGGCAGCATTGTGGATGCCTTTCCGGGCCCTTGTTTTGATCTGCGTGATCAGAGTAGTTTGCCCTTTATTTGACGTCAAGGGGGCTCTGGCATGCCTCAGGCAAGGAAGTGGAAACACCGTTTTCCTTTCATGGAAAACACTCTTTCCTCTGAGGCACATTCCAGCATGCAAACAAAGACTAACCGAACATTGTATGTAGGCACCTTTGAGGCTCCGAGGATTCTTCTTTCATCTAGGGAATTACTACGTTTCTCCTAAGGTCCCAGTATCAACGTTGAAGCCAGCCCACGGACGACGTGCAGTTTCTCAAGAACCAAGGGAGACAGAGGAAGCACTCACTGTGGTCCCTTCTCCTAAGAAGTTTTTAGGCAGGGAGATGTGCACTGTGCCAATGACATAAGCGATTTAAGGCGCTGGGTAGATCTAGGTGTCCCTGAACCTGCCAAAAGGCTCGCAGGATTCCGGAGGAATGTGTTCATTATCCCGGCCGCATGGAAAGTCGACTTTCCGCGTGGCAGCCAGCGGCGG
>NW_021150128.1:2286-5966 GCF_002837175.3 Physeter macrocephalus
GTTCCCGGGGGGAACCGTAAACGCAGTGCCTGTTTCATGGCAGCCGTGGTTCAGCAGTGGTTTTCCCCTTTGCATTTGCGATACACCTACGACCTGCTCGGCCTGTGCTCGGGAGGACTTTGGAAAGCTGGGCAATCTAGATGGGCGACGAAGAGAGCAGAGGGTTGCCTTTCATTCTTCCTGCAGAGAAATGATCCCCAGGGCCTAGGTACCTGTATTTGGGTAGGGGGCCTACGAAGGCACGTTGGGTACACAGTGTCTTGCCATGCGACGTGCTGAGGACCCAGGAGTCCTACGAGTCCTGAAGAGCACACTAGCGTTAAGCCACTGCTTTGCCTAAGGCTTCTGGGCCAATGCTGCCGGCCTGGCAGCATTATGGATGCCTTTCCGGGACCTTGTTTTGATCTTCGTGATCAGGGTAGTTTGCCCTTTATTTGACGTCAAGGGGGCTCTGGCATGCCTCAGGCAAGGAAGTGGAAACACCGTTTTCCTTTCATGTCAAACACCCTTTCCCCTGAGGCACATTCCAGCATGCAAGCAAAGACTAATGGAACATTGTATGTAGGCACCTTTGAGGCTGCGAGGATTCTTCGTTCACCTAGGGCCTTTCTACGTTTCTCCTGAGGTCCCAGTATGAACGTTGAATCCAGCCCATGGACGAAGTGTAGTTTCTCTAGAACCAAGGGAGACAGAGGAAGCACTCACTGTGGTCCCTTCTCCTAATAAGTTTTTAGGCAGGGAGATGTGCACTGTGCCAATGACATAAGCGATTTAAGGCGCTGGGTAGATCTAGGTGTCCCTGAACCTGCCAAAAGGCTCGCAGGGTTCCGGAGGAATGTGTTCATTATCCCGGCCGCATGGAAAGTCGACTTTCCGCTTGGCAGCCAGCGGCGGGCGGTATGGGAGAGCCAGAGTGAACACTAAGCACAGAGCTGTTCCACTGCAGCTCAGAGTCGGACCTGAGAGCTACTGGCATTACAGCGAAGACTTTCTAGACCTGTGTTCGGGGCACATTGGAAAGATTGGTCACTCCACGAATGCCACGAAGAAAACCGTGTGTTGCCTTTCACGCTGCATTCAAAGAGAGGAGCCGGAGTACCTAGGGAGCGGAACGGTGCTCGATGGGCCCACAAGAGTCATTGAGTACACCGTGTTCTTCCCAGGGACATGGTGAGGCAGCGGGAGTCCTAGGAATAGCCTACTGGCCTTATCGGACTACTTTCCCTAAGGGTCCATGGAAATCGTTGGTATGCGTCAAATCGTGGATGGAAACCCGGCCATTACGTTGAGCCTGGGGGACAGGTCTGGCTTTCCCGTTGTGTGAATAGGGCTGCTGGAGGCCTCCTGCAACGAACAGGAAACAATCTGTGAATCTCGGAAACCTGCCTTTCCCTCAGTCGGGCTGGCCACTGTGAAAGGAGGACGGGCAACAACATTGTTTTTCCCTTCAATTTCAGGCGGCCAGTGTCCTGCTCTCCCGTGGGGAAAATAAGGCTTGTCTCATTGGGTCCCTAGGGCAGCCTAGACCGAGCACAGGTACGTGTAGTTTCTGACCAAGGAAAGGAGACGCAAGCAGCACTCTGCAGCTTTCCCTGATCCCACTTTGGCACCAAGGGAGTCCTGCACGGGCTGAAGGGCGGGACGGACGTCATTCCTTAAGAAGTTAGGCCAAGGTGTCCTTTGATCTTACAAAAGCTGAGGCCGTGTTGCAGGGGCCACAAGTGTGCTTGTCAGGCTGCATCATCGAAAGTCGACTTGCCTGCTTGGCGAGCCGAGGGCGGCTTGGGGTTGCCACTATGGGACACTCAGCGGCGGGTTGTCTCATTGCAGTTCTGGTTCAGCCGTGGGGCCCACTTGCAGTCCACCTAAGACCCGCTAGACCTGTGCTCTGAGGACTTCTGAAAGATTGGCAACGCAACGGGGCAACAAAGAGAGCAGTGCTTTGCCTTTCACTCTTCATTCCAAGAGATGATCCGAAGGGCCTGGGACCCTGCAGCTTGGTAGGTCGCCTGAGAGGTGGCATCCGGGACACATTGTGTTTCCCTGCCTCGTGGTGTGGACGCGGGACTCCCAGGAGTCCTGAAAAGCACACTAGCGTTGAGCCACTGCTTCGAGCAAGGCTTCCTGGGAAATGCTGCATGGCTGCCCGGCATGGGGGGGATGCAATGGCTGGACCTGGCCTGCAGCTTGGCGCTCAGTGTAGTTTGGCTTTGAGGTGGAGGGGGCTCAGGGATGCATCAGGAATGGAATGGGAAACACACGAAGGGACTTCTGCTGTCCTTCCCCAGACTTTTCAGAATGCAAGCATGGACTGACAGAGCAGGGTATTTCAGGCCGCGTTCACGTCCAACGATCCTTCTTTCCAGTTGGGAGGTACTACATTTCTCTTAAGGTCCCAATCTCAAAGTTGAACACAGGCCACATACGGATAGTTTCCCACGAAGCGAAGGCACACAAGGCGGTGTGTGGCACCTTCTCGGATTAATTTTGTAGCAGGGAGTTGTGCACTGTGCGCGTGGCATAAAATGTGAAAGGTCTTCAGTAGATTTGGGTGTCCGTGAACCAGCCAAAAGCCCAGCGGTGTTCAGGGGGAAACTGTCCGTTTTCTAGACGGCCTCGAAAGTCGAGTTACTGCTTGCCAGAGAGAGCCGCTCGGTAGGTACACTCAGCATGAACACTGCGCAGCGTGTTTCTCATGGCCCCTCAGCATCAGCACTGATAGCCAGCGCCTGGCATTCCACCTCAGGCCTTCTACACCTCCGTTCAGGGGCACTTTTGAGTGTCTTGGCTATCTAGTTCTGCAACCAAGAGAAGAGTGTGTTGCCTCTCCCTCTGCATTCCAGGAGGTGATCCGGAGGACTTTGCTCGCGGAACGGGGCTCAGGGGGCCAAGAAGACTTTCGGTACACCGTGTCCTTCCCAGGGACACGGGGAGGTAGCGGGAGTCCTAGGAAAAGGCATAGTGACCTTCATGCACTACTTGCCTGAGGTTTCAGGGAAAGCCTCTGCACGCGTCGATTCCTGGATGGAATACCTGAACCGTACTTTGGTCTTGTGCAACACTACAGTGTTCCCTTTATGTCTATAGGGGGCCGGGGGGGCTCCTGCACGGTATCGAAAAGAGAGCGTTCCTCTAGGAAATCTCCCCTCCCCTCCCAGGGCCATGCTACTTGGGAAGAGAACACGAGCAACCGCACTGCTTCTCAGGCCACTTGGAGGCCGCATTTTCAGCTCTCCCACGGGGACAATAATGCTCTTGCCTTTAGGTGACTCATATCAAAATGGAACCCGGCACATGTACTTGTAGTTTTTGACCGATGCAAAGAGACTCAAGCGGCACCCAGGACGTTCTCTGATCCAGCGTTGGCAGCAAGGGAGTCCTGCACGGGCTGAATGACTTCAACGACGTAAGTCCCGGGCTTAGGTCAAAGGGGCCTTGTATCTCAGAAAACCCGAGGGGGCGTTCCGGGGCCAAGGGTACGTTTGCCAGGCTACCTCTGAAGTCGGCTCTCTGCTTGGCGGAGAGAGACGGCAGATAAGTCTTCCCGGGAGGAAGCGTAAACGCAGTGCCTGTTTCATGGCAGCCGTGGTTCAGCAGTGGTTTACACCTTTGCATTTGCAATGCACCAATGACCTGCTAGGCCTGTGCTCGGGAGGACTTTCGAAAGCTGGGCAATCTAG
>NW_021150130.1:0-860 GCF_002837175.3 Physeter macrocephalus
CGTCTCTACTCCTTCCTGCACACCTAGTTCCTCCATGTTTGTGTGTGTATGTCTGTATATATCTTCGTCTGTTTATGTGTTTACCTGATAATGTATATCTTTCTGTTGCACTTACACGCGCGATTAACTGTGTGCGAGCGTAGGTGCGCACGAGTACCTCTCGTTTCTCTCCTTATATGTATACACTCTGCAGCTTCTGCCACCGTTACATGTGTAGACCTCTACCATCTCGAACTGAGTGTGTCTCTCTCTAGTAATCATATATGTACGTGGATGTGGATGTGAGCTCGTCTGCCGCATATGTAACACTCTTCGTCTTCTCTTTTTTTTTAAAAGTGTATTTTCCTATGTATGTATCCGTAAACATACGGATCTATATCTTGACGCACATAGTTTTAACGCGCATGTGATGCACTGAAATACGTAGTCCATCTGTGGATATACGTATACATGTGTATATATACGTGTGTATGTGTCTGTGTTTATCTATATCTGATCGCACACTTCAGCGTTTTTAAGAGTATCCTACAACATATAAACAGAAATATATTTAGACGTGTGGTTGTCTATGTATTGTTTGTGTGTATGGATTCATGCATTTATATATGCATTGTCTGGATTAATGCCACACACGTACGACAGTGTCGCGTTGGACGAGACGCCAGAATATTTCTCTCCTTGTTCTCCATTGGGAACGTTGTACATTTCAGCAACTGCTGTTGCTTCCCCTGCTCCACTTGCTGCTCCTGGTGCTGTTTTTGCAACCGCTGCTTCTCTTCGTTCTCAGTGCGTAGCTGCTGCTGCTTCTGCAGGTTGCTGTCACCAATGCTGCTGCAGGTGCGTGGGCACTGCTGCTGCAG
>NW_021150130.1:5200-5966 GCF_002837175.3 Physeter macrocephalus
TACGATTATATATATATATATATATATATATATATATGGCTGTAGCTTCCGCTCTACTTCTCCCTCTCTATGTATACACCTCTGTGTACAGATGTGTACTGGCTTATGGGTAGTCGTATCGTTCCTTGTGAATCTGTAGGCATGCATATATATATATATATATATATATCTATATGTCATTGTGCTTTCGCCTTTCCTCCTCCTCCTTCTCTTTCTCCCCCTTGTACAGATCTCTGGCTTGCCGATCTGCATCTGGTGTGGCTCCCCCCATCCATTTGCTTCTTCTTCTTCTCTCGCAAGCTCTCTTCCTTCCTCCCGACGGTGCACGTGTACACATGTATGGCTCTCGCGTTTTTCGTCTTTCTCTCTGTCGGCAGGTGTACCTTCTCTCTCTTTCTGTCCCTCATTATAATACGCGTGGAAGCACGCATATTACTACTGTAGTAGTAGTACTCTTCGTGCGTAGATCTATGCATTCACATTCCAACGTGTGTATGTGTCTATATATGCAGAAACTGCGTTTGGCGAATGATGAGCGGAGCATCAGTGTACGCCTGCTGAATCATAGCGCTGTGTGTGGCTCTTGCAAGGCGAGATTTGTAACTTATAATGTATGAGCATTTGCTCGGTACATACAGCGATATCTGTGCAAGAATACGTAAGTGTAGTAGACGAGAGTATGTATGGACATATGTAAATGTGTATATATATATACATATTCTCCTACTGTACTATTCCCTGCATGTAAACCAGTACGAGAATGTAC
>NW_021150133.1:0-224 GCF_002837175.3 Physeter macrocephalus
ATGTATGTGGACACAGATATATGCGCAACCAGATTTGAAGGCTGGAAGCGCAGAAGGAGTGCAGCAAAGAGGGCGAAGGAGACCAAGTACACGAGAAGAAGACACTGCGGCGACGTAGACACGCAACTGGCAGAGACTAAACGCTATCCAACGCACCTCTATGTACAGGTAAGTGACGGAAACTAGGGGAGAGACTGACGAAGGCTACGAACAAGAGAAGTCGG
>NW_021150133.1:5724-5965 GCF_002837175.3 Physeter macrocephalus
GAAGCCGTTAAGAGCAACAGGAAGGCGTCAGTGCTCCAACTAGTTCTACAATTTCAGTGCCGATTTCGGCCTTTGTACGTACGAAAGTATACTTTTCTTCGACACATTCGATGGATGCCCGACTCATTGGTGACGCAGATGCGAAACCAGTTCCTCGTACTTTCGGACCCTCCAGCGGGTTCTTAGCCTTTTCAACAAGTGGGAATTTCTCTTCTGTCGAGAAGGGAGGGCTGCCCCAGAT
>NW_021150134.1:0-493 GCF_002837175.3 Physeter macrocephalus
CATCATATTAATTTCTTCGAAGAAGGGCATAAGCAGGGCATCAGGCAGACGTCTCTTTTTTCCCTTTTTAAAAGGTGACCAAAAATTCTGCTTTTCTTCGTTGCATTAGACGTGTGCACTCGGCATGGGTGGATGTGCCCCCCTTTTTTTCTCTCTTCTCTCACGCGAGAGTAGGCGGAACGGGGGAGGAAGGGAGTCGTGGGGATATTGCGCTTTTGCGATAGGAAATGGAGCTCTCTATTTCCTCTTCACTTCCCTTTTCGGAAGAAAAGAGAGGTCTAGATTTTATTTTTCTGCCTACTGCGGCGTTGCAGCGCGGAGCAGCAACTCCTTATTGTAGACTACGTGACTGCTGTATATGTTTGGTCAACCACTCTGCTGCCGCGCATGCTGCTGTCACCTCTGCAGATTTTCTCGGAGACAGCAGCTGCCGTGTTGTCGCGGAGGCCTCTATCCCACAGCAGCAGCCGCAGGCCGGCGCCTTCTCGTGGAG
>NW_021150134.1:5656-5965 GCF_002837175.3 Physeter macrocephalus
GAATGTTTTCAGCACTCATGGAAAAATGGCAACCTCTACCACAAGCCATACCCTACCGACGGAGCCTACGCATTCCGGCACCTACCGTCGCTTGAAAGTTAATGTAGTCGTCTTAGACGGCGCAAACCTCCACAACAGCAAAGTGCTAGAGTGGCAGCCAATTCCTGCTGGACGTCCCGTGGTATATGAAGAGGATGACTCGACGTGGGGGGAACGACACTCATGGATGTTGAGGGAAGTGCTCGATTTCGTGTTTAGGTCGGATTCCCGTTTTTACGGGAGAAGACATGCTGTGCTTACTGAGGACTA
>NW_021150135.1:0-1079 GCF_002837175.3 Physeter macrocephalus
AATAAATACATATTACACATCAACAAAAATGACATCATTGTTTAAAAAGGTATGGAGATGTCAACAGGAATTTTGGTGGAAAGTAAGAAAGTAGATGGGGAAAAAAATCATAAAACTTTTCATAGAAGAAGTAACCATGAGTGTGATTCAAAAAAGCTAAAACGTATTGCTAAATATTGTGCTCATTAGAAGTTATGTTAAAGAGAAGCCCACTCCTAAAATCAGGGTGTGTTTGGTCCTTCGGGTTGTGTTCTGTAAAATAAAGAAAAAATTTTAAATGTTTTGAGAAGGGATTTGTCAGAAGAGGGAGCAAGCAGCAGGATGAGACACTGTATGGGTGGGGGAGGCTAGATTTGAGAACCTTAGGGGGCTAAATAGCCTAAGAGGGATTTTAGGAAAAAAAGAATTACTAAAGATTTTTAAGTTGTTTGTCATAGGTTCATGGGTGTGCCATGCCCTTGTTTCCCTTTTGGTCATGCTTCCTGTACACTGGTACAGGCTACTCTGCACTCTCACACTTTTTGGTGAATGTGAATTCTTTTCAGGAGATATGGGGGGGTATATTTCTTCTGAGTATATTTCTGGCTTCATACAGGTGAGAACACATTATGTATGAGGGGAAGCTGTAGTTGAAGGCTTGGAGGTAAAAATCCCTTGGCATAGCAGAGTTTTAAATATTATGTGGGGTCCAAAGGTAGATCACCAAGCAGTAAAAGGGTCTCAGGTAATATCTGGGTAATGTGTGGAATAAATAGAAAATTTCACTAAGGTAAATATATGGTATGTAAATGTGTGAGTTGGAAGGTGGGTTAGAGGTATCTAAAGGGCTCTGTAGGGATGCATAGATCTGCTGGGTTGGATGGTGGGGGAACGATTGTGGGTTTATCTCTCTTGTGTTGTCCCCTCCCCCACCCTCTAGAACCTTTGGTGTTTACACTTAACCTCTGTGATATGGGCCTAGAACTCTAGTCTAGAAGGTGCACTTTCAATGCCCAGATGCCCGAGGCAGCAATGCACTTCTGATGATCTGGACCATTCTCTTTGTCTGAGGAGCCTTACTGCACCATGGCTGAGCTTCA
>NW_021150135.1:5370-5964 GCF_002837175.3 Physeter macrocephalus
ATTATTATCATTGACCATGTGATCTGACCCTATTTCCTAGTTCTTGGGGCTCTCCAAGTCCAATCCACCAGGGGTACCACTAAAGGACATTCTACTAAGCCTCCTATAAGGTCTCCTTGTTTCTACCTTCATCACTCTCCTGGTTTCCCAGGTTGGAGAGCTTGCCAGAGCGAAGTAGAGGAGGCAAGGAAGGTGCTTTCTCTTCTGCAAAGGTGACTGAACATTACTTTCTTTCCTGTATCCTGCTTTTTAGTGGAGTCTTTGAATTTCTAGGGCCTCAGTGAAGCCTGGGATTGACATGGGAGGGAAAATCCTCAGATTCAGAATGTAAAGGCCTTGGGGAGGGGGATAAAAGATTTATTGTGAGATTAAGGAAGTAAAAGAATGTGAAAGGATAGTATACATTGGGCAGCCATACTTTTGCCAGACCTGCCAGGGTCTCATGTTTGTTCTGGTCCTGGTTGCATCTTTGTCCTTCCTGTCTTCTGCAGCCCCCTGGGCCGGCATGATGACACCACCCGCTTTCGTCAACTCTTATGTCCAGAGGTGTGTAATAATGCAACTGCTGAGGTCAATCGGCTGCTACTCCTAGAG
>NW_021150136.1:0-188 GCF_002837175.3 Physeter macrocephalus
GGGGAGGAACAGCCGTAGGGTGAACAGACGACGAGAGCCGAGATTTCACCAAACCCAGTATATCCGCCGCACTACAGAAGAACACCGTAGGAGCGCAAGGCCTACAAGGGTGAAGCTGCCGGCCCCCCTAATAGCCATAACGGGCTGCGGTAGCCGCAAATCCGGAGGCCGTAGAGAGGGGCGACGGC
>NW_021150136.1:3193-5964 GCF_002837175.3 Physeter macrocephalus
GTTTGCGAACGTGGAGCTACTTCGCACTGTTATATTGGTCAGGGTGAATTTGTGTTCAGCGGCTGAGGTATGCTTAGAAGTATAAACAAATACAGACGTGCCCAGCGAAAGTGCCGCAGGGCCGCAGAAGCCACACAAACGTGTCCTCAGTACGGATACCCGTACAGATGCAGTTGGACATTTCTTTTGAGAGACATGCGTGTGCGCATGTGACTGACGAAGATAACGAACACGCGGGTGCTGGAGTATATACACAAGCGTACATGACTCTGATGCATATGACAGCTGATTCACCGTGCGTGCGGATGTTCAGGGAGACGTGTGTTTGCAGAGAACTCGAGTCCTTTATTGGCTTTGCAGGCGAATAGGCGTACATGAGGTAAGGTCGCGCACGAAAACGTATGCAGATACATGTATAAGTTTACGGATGCTTGGCTCCAAACAGGCATGAGGATGAATCGTTACTTCTCGTTCGTCTCTGCGTCCAAATATGCCTATGACATGCACCTCTCCAGTAATTTTATAAAGGCAGGCGTGCACTGCATTCCCTGGCGTTTGCTGACACCTGGTTAAACACAACTACGAAAACAGCTTACAGTGTAGTTCGATGGTGCAAAAGTGTATGTGTTCACAGTTGAAATCCATAATTATCGAAGGGGGATCTACTGTATTATCAGCAAAGACAGTGCTTACTGGCAGGGCCCTTTTACCCAGAAGTAGCTGCAAGTGTGAACTGCGATTGTGGGCCACTATCCGGCTTCCACAGTTACACGTATACGTACCCATTTAAACACGCCTATTCATAGAACTTCAGAAACCAAACCAGTGTATCTATATAGACCTATAGTTATACTAACAAGCGTTCACAAGGTAGTGACACAGCTATTACAACCGTGGTGGACGACTGCAATAAAGTACGTCATTTTGTCTACTCTTGAAGTACGGATCTGAGGAAGACTAATAAGCCAGAGTGCACAGTTACACAGCGAGAGGCGTTGAGGAGTGAAGTGGTGGACAGAATTAAAATGTAGAATCCTGAGGACACGAAGACTCTACGAAAAGTGAAAGTCATCCGCTAGAACAATACGACGTCAGAGTGGGAGTCATAACTGGAAAACTATTAGGTCAGAGCAGAAGCAGTAAATTGTGGCAGAATCGCCTGAACGTCAATGACCTCTAGTGTTATCTGAAAAGCGATAAAATTTTTGTTCACATGTCTACTGTCATATCACTGTAAAGGGGGGTTAATCACCCGTATGACTTCGTTTTTAATGGCTACTTAAACAAAATATGCTTCCACACTGTCCTACCTTTGCAGCCCAGACAAGCTTCAAAGTAACAGCGGCGTACATTGACATACAGATACTTGTTTGGACAGGTGTATCTTTCACATTACAGACTGTCTAGCGAGATAATTCAGTCCCTGTGGCTTTGTACTTGCGCCTGTATGTTTGCATACGTATATCCTCTGGGACGTCTGCTGTTCTCCTTTTTTAAACTTTATCGTGTCTTTCGGTACACACACTTATTTACCAGTTTGTTAAAAATCGTTTTCGATGGCGTCTTGCGGGGTGACTCATCAATGTTATCAGGACAAAACGCTTTACATGTTTCCTGGTCGCCTGGTACTAGTTGAGAATTTGTTCACAGGCCTACTCAAGGATCTTCGTTAATCAGAAACCGTACTCGCAGTATCTAACCACCTTTAGCGTTAAGTTTTGTTATTGTACTTGTCTTCCGATGTCTCACTAGGGGAGCGCCTGACGTTGCTACTGCTACAGGTACTGTTCTCCTGATGGCTCAACTGCTAACCTTGTTCGTACTCGCGCTCTCCTGCTGGACCTGCTAGTGCTTGTGGTGCTGCCAGTACTGACGACTGTTTTTCGCGGCCTGTTCAAACCTCCTCGCCTTGCGCCATGTGCGGCTGGTACGCCGGCGGTATTGCCCGGTCAGTTAGGTTAAGGTGGACTCCCATAGTGTTGGTTGTATTTGGCTGCTGTTGCCACAAAAGTAGTTTGAATGACTGCTTTTCTCCGCTGAACGACAATCTGAAGGAATGGCATTACACGGCTGCGGTTCCTGACTTCTTCAGGCTGACCGGGAAAGCCGCATGTCGCGTGCTAACAAGTTCAAGCGCGTCCAAAACAAATGTCTGCATCCAACAGGCGATGGGCTTATGGAAGGGACAGGAGAGATCACGTTTCATCCAGGGATGCACAGCTACCGGTGTATGCTTAACATAATGTCGTTTACACCCTTAAAAAATGAGGATCTACCCGTTACTTGTTGTCTGGCTGTTTGGCGCGAGAAAAGGCTTATTCTGCAGCTATTATGAGCTACTGCAGCATCCTGAGGGATCACATAGTTGATCGGGTCCAGAACGTCTAAATGAGACGTCGTCGTCCCATATGTGCGTCGCTATGTCACGCAGGGGCAGTCTCGGAAACCAGCCCAATCACCACGCCACCCGGACGATATTCTAACCCAGAAGACGGCTATAAGAAAAAAGCACCCGAAACGTGTTTTCGCAGCAGGCACATACAAAAATTAGCTAGTGTTCACGTGGCTACATCGATGAGTTAAGGTTGTGTACAGTATGTACTATACGTATGGGTTTAATCATACATCGTTACGCAAAACACGTTCGGCAGGCAGGACGACAGGGAGGACGCTGTGAACAGGCAGGCCAATGGCAACGACGTTTGTTGTCGAGTATTAGTGACACGAAATGCTTCGCCGCGTCCAACCTGAACTGTCGCAGTCGCTTACCA
>NW_021150137.1:0-318 GCF_002837175.3 Physeter macrocephalus
CTGACCCACCTGATGCTGCTGCTGCTGCTTCTGGGGTGCTGGCGACAGGTGGAGTGGGGCGATGTCCAGCAGCGGAATAGAAAGCAGGATCAGGGGGGGTACCTCGAGGAGTTGTACGCAGCAGCTGCAGCGGATCTGGCTGCAGCAGCGAGTAGGAAAGAATACTGGGGATTGAGGCGCATTCTTGCCCTGGCAGCAAAGCGCAGGAGGCAGCAACAACAGTTGCTGCTGATGGGAGAGCAGCAGAACCAGTCGCAGGAGGGCCAGATGCGGCAGTGTTGTCGATCGGAGAGGCGGCGGGGCCTGCGGTACTCAACG
>NW_021150137.1:5583-5964 GCF_002837175.3 Physeter macrocephalus
CAGAACAGACTCGTGCACCGTGAAGCACGCAAGTGCGTAGCCCTCTGTGTAAAGACTACCTGAGAGGAATGAGAGGTTTCTCGATTGGTACAGGCGAAGCTTACTGAAGGTGACGTTGTCCCCCTCTTTCCCCAGCTGAAACCAAACTGCATGTACTTGCTGCTCCCGACCCTGTTTAGTTTGCTAGGTACACAATTAGTTTGGCGTCCCACAGTGTGAAAGTGTTTCTGCTTTTTAAATCTCACTGCATGATAGGCTGATTCTTCCACGTCTGGAACTACTATGGTGGGTACATATTATTCCGTGTGTGAACAGCCTCTCTCCGCTTTTGCAGAAAGGATGAAAACTGCCAATACTCTCAGTTTTTGCCAAACATGTTTG
>NW_021150138.1:0-463 GCF_002837175.3 Physeter macrocephalus
GCCGGATGTTCCTCGAGTTCCCCCACTTCTAGAAATCTAAAGCTTCATGTCGCTTCACGATCCACGGGTCTACTCACCGTTACATCTTCTGTTTCCTCGAGTTTCAGCGACTCTGGCCCTTCTTCTGCTACTCCACTCGTGTCACTTGCCACACCCCAGCCGACTCTCGCTTACTTTGTCTGCTCTTCGTACTTTGTTGAAAATGCACTAGCTCTCTAAGACACTCGTCCTCTTTGTGCCGCTTTTACCTTTAATTGCAAGCTCTTCGCCGCCACGTGATTCTTCCGCTGCGGTACTCTTGGCACCGCGTGTCTACAATGCATATCTGTATAGACGTACGTACACCTTTATCTCATGTATGTATACATACATTTATATATTTGTGCGTGTGAAACGTATCGTCGAGTGTATGCGTGCACGTATGTGTAAATACATGGAAGTGTTCGGTCACTGACTCACACAG
>NW_021150138.1:5265-5964 GCF_002837175.3 Physeter macrocephalus
TTGGTCATAGCTAGCTTTACGAGGAGACACATCTACGCACGGGTATGTGTGTAAGTATGAGGTATGCGGGCGCGTGCGTCTGTTTGTGAAAACAGTCCTTTGCGTCGTCTCAGCGTTCCTCGAACGTATTCCTGTACGTGCGTGAGCCTCATATATATATATATATATATATATATATATATATATATATATATATGCAACTGGATAACATGTGCGTCCTAATACATATTACATATATATATATATATATATATATATATACATACGCCTGCGTATATAAGCATGCATATGTGTACGTACGTACTACGATGATCACGTGCGCGCGAGCCTCTCCCTAGTCACTGCCTATCCGTATCCCGTGACTTTTGCAAATATGTGTGTGTGTATGTGCATAGGTCGAATGTGAGGGTGCACACGGGCTGTATGTACACATCATGCACGTGTGTGTACCTACGCGAATCCACGCACTTGCAGGCGTCTGTGTCTATCGTATGCACGCGCACTGAGTGGCCGTTTGTTACACGTGTACAACTCGTATTTGTGTGGATAAATTACATATTTGGCCGCATATGTTTGTTCTCCCTCATGTATACCTCTGTGTATGTACCGCCCTTTCCTCCACGCCTGTAGACATACATATATGTATACATGTGTACGCACGTGGACGCGTGTTTTTTTCCATCTCCATACATATCCATC
>NW_021150139.1:0-2648 GCF_002837175.3 Physeter macrocephalus
AAAAAGGAGCACAAACGACAGACAGGCACGAGACACGGGGAGAAAAAGAACGAGGCAAGAAACTCAGCTGCGGAATATTGCGTCACTCCTCCCGGACAGCAAACTGAGGGACCCAAGAAGACCGTGGAGAAGAAGGTCCGGGTACACCGGCGGCGGAAAAAACCAAGGTCTTCCAAGATAAAGACACACACACACACACAAATACACAAACATACAAACGCCTACGCAACGCTAGACATTTGCCGATGGTTTGCGTATCATAGTTGCCACCGTAAATGACAACTCGACTGCAGTACTGGGTACGCGCGCAGGAGCGCTGCCAGAAAAGCAGGACGACGACTACCTTCCGCCGCCACAAATGCTGCCCAATGCGTCCGTACGAGAGGGCAGTCTGCTTGCTAAGTTTGATCGCTTCTAGCTCAGAGGGGCTATAGACGGTTATACTAAGACGCGAAGGGATGGTTAAGTTTGTTCGCTTTTGGCTCAAGGAGGCTATGACAGTTATACTAATACGCGAAGGGACGGTGACGATAAACATGCAACTCGGGGAGGTGTGCACACACTGAGCATGAAGCCTTTTTCTTTGCTCAGAAGGAAAGGGGAGGACACGAGCATATATAAGTCGATGGGGAAGCAGAAAGTACTCAATTTGTCACCGAGCGACGATTCTGGGACGCACACGCGGTATGCACAGAAACAGGGAAGCTCTTCTTTCATACCGCAGCTTAGCTCAGGTTGAGTACCGAGGGACAAAGGAGAGCGTATGTATACTAAAGACATCGCTGGTAAAGCTGCCAACGTGGAGGAAAAGTGCCTGATGAAGATTACCTAGTGAAGGGAGACGCTGCGGGTACACGCGGTGCACAGCAGACACGCAAAGTGGAACGCCTCCTTGTCTGCATCCATCCCGACTGTCCTCTCCACACTGTAGTGCAATGGTGAATTTCTTCTGAGGCTTTTCCGTCGAAATTCGTCTGCATGTGGCTTCAAAGGCATATCTAAGCAAAGGTTACGGTCTAATGCCGTGCATCTGCATGCACGGACGAGTTGCACGTTTATGGCTGTCGCTTCCTATGAAGAGACTTTGAATACAAAAACAGTGGGGAAGATATGGAGAAGGAAACTAACCGAATGCGTGCTGCAGGTGCTCAAAGAAGGTTTGTTTCCTGGTTGTCTGATTACCTCCAGACACATAGGGCGTATGCGCAGCTCCACTACATGGCTTCTAGGTATGATGTGCAATGATAGAAAGAAGTATACATGTATAGCGTTTTTCTCCTACTCGACACAGAAAGACGAAACGCAACGCAACTGATATGCTGGCCGAATGCAAAGGCAGCTGCTACTGTGACGGGGTGTCTGCCTTGTCGGCAGCAGCCACCATGGTACATGCTCCTTCTTCAACGTGTTGTTGGTAGGTAGCATGTACATGCCTGCACGAATGCACGCCGTTACAGCCAAGGGGGGCATACTTCTGGTTACAGGATGAAGTACAGCATACCCTTTGGAGAGCCAAGTGGAAAGACGCTCATGCTATATTTACGACAAGCGGTTTCGTTGAGAGTTGACAAGCTGCACCTCCCCGTGTCCGTAGCAGGTAGTGGTGGTTGTATCAGCTCCTTTCAAGGCGCTGGCTGGAGCGAATGTGAAAAGAAAGAGGTTTAAGTGCTTGACAGCTAGGCACGCAAGTCAGAATGTCTCTCCCCTTCTTGAGACTGTTCTGCGTTTCAGTGACAAGAGATGGTAGGGATACTGTGGGCACGCAAACACGCATTCCCTGCAAGCTGCACGAACCAGTCTTTATCAATGCTTCATCCCTTGGGGTGACCACGGAGGATGGTGTGCAGCTTATTCGAGTAGCGTGACGACTGACTTGTAACGCTGACGACAATAATATACTTGTACTCGATATTTCTTCTAGTGATGCTGAACGACGAATTGTCGTCAACAATGTGTACGTTTGTACACATGTAGGGTGGCCCATGACGATGCTGGATCATCATGATCTTCAGAAGTGCAGAAGCGCAGCCTAAAAGATACGTATGGACAGAGAGGTACACTATGCGCACGATACGTCATCACGCTTGACTACGCACTGGATCCTCGTCAGGAAGTGCTCTTTTGCAAGATTTGCTACTAAACCCCCTTTGACATGCAAGCTTTCCTCTAAATACGTGTAAGATCTGCACGCGTTAAAGCTTCCTGTTCTGCGCAGTGTGCGAGCATGGCGCAAAGCGCGCATTCGAATTGTTGCTGTCAAAAGGAGGTGGACGTCTCACTAAAGGTGAACTTGCAGCTGCATAAAGCCTTCAAAATCTGTTAGCAACGTTCCTACATTGGGACTCCTCTGCATATTCCACATTAAGCATGTCTTTACCTCAGTGTTTTGAGCCCGCGTCTCTGTGTATAATATTCCCTCCATCCAATGTGGAAGGATCACCATTAAGTGGGGAATCTGCTTCTTCGGACTCAACGCAGAACGAGTGACCTTTCCTGAAATATCGCTAAATTTACAGATAAACGCTGGTGCGGATCACTGGCATAATACATCTCAACTCCGCTCTCTTAACGCTGTCCATCATTTTTCATAGGCGGTTCTCCACCCACACATAACTATCTTCACTGCATACTACCGAGTAAGCGATAGC
>NW_021150139.1:4756-5963 GCF_002837175.3 Physeter macrocephalus
GCGATGCGTGCGTCTTATTTCTAGAATAGCCGTTTCCTTCTAATCTTGTCTCTTCCACGAGCTCTTCAGCACCGTTTTCCTTGGTTTTCGCCCGCGTAGCTAAGTTTCGACGTGGCAAGTGGTGTTTCTATTGCCAGAACGTAACGCTGCAGGCAATAAAGATTTCCTCGTCGCTTTAGTGCTTCACTAGTCGACGGCGACGGAACCCCCGACCACGTGGCAAGACGCGGGAGAGCTTTGGGGAGAACGACAGTGACTGTCGCAATAAATTTGACATATACAGTCGATGACCTTTCGAACGCGCGAAGTGGATCCAACGGGATCAATGACACCACGCGCACTGATTTCTTTCCACGACGAAGTAACCTTCCGCAGTCGCCGCTGAACTTCGACCGCGCGAGGTAGCGAAAGGAAGACCGCAGCACGATTTCGCTTCTTGAGCTGTATCGAGCTGCTTTTGTTTGGCCTTCAGAACAGCTGAATTGTTACGCTACCTCCTGCGATACTTCGTGTCATTGTGAACTTGTGAGGAGCGTTTCTTTTTCAGAAGTTCATCCATCTTTTTCAACTCCGCTTGTAAGCCACCGTCTTCCCCGTCCGCTGGGGCGCCTTTAGCCGCAGCAATTGTCTAGGCGTTCTTAAAAACGCTTCACGAGATCTTCCTCCCGTAGTACAGTCCTTGTAAGAGAACGTTTTCATGTCTCGTATTGTTAGGACGCTGTACGTGTCCTCCGCATCGCTGCTTCTATCGCAAGGGTAGTATCACCCTGCGAACAGTGAGTATAACCCTCTAAGCCGCGCCGCGCCAGTACCACTATTGCTCGCAGAACGTCTTTTAAACGATTTCGTTGTTTGTATACGCATAGATTGTCTCGGTGTAATTTCTTGTTCATAACGGCCACAGCTGATCACTTTCTGCTTACCAACGAAAGTGGGGAGCGACTGTGTCTCTTTTGTGTTTGCAAGTGGGTGTCTTTTCCAGAACGCTTTTTAAAAATGAGGACACATTACACAGCAGGGGGAAACACTTGCATATTAATTCGTGTAGATATTCTACACGTCGGTGCAGCCGTCGCCGGATAGAACTGTTTTCCTAACGTAGAGATCGGTGTCTGCCTCCATAATTTGGAAAGTAATACACGTTGTAGATGTTCACTTTTTTTGTATAGGGACCCACATTCGCCCATTTCATGCCCCGCATGCCCGC
>NW_021150142.1:0-927 GCF_002837175.3 Physeter macrocephalus
CACCCTACCGATGGACTATCATGTGCAGAAGCGTCTAATTCTGTCTATATCTTGATATGCTTATAACCACTTTATACTTGCAGATTGGAAGTACGTGGTAACTGAGCAATTTTGAGCTGTCAAGACACGAATATCAGACAATCCCGCACAAGCGTGTGGGTACACATGCGCAGATGCCCAAATCCCGTGCTCGTAAGTGTGACAAGTCGGCTCCTGCTTCATGCAGTTCGTCCGACGCAACATGCATAAACCCGACAAGTAAAAAGGAGGCGCTTACACGCGCACGTGCGGAAACACTCATTTAAATATACATACATACACATGTATACGTGTAACGCTCGTCTACATACCGGCATACACACAAGCGCAGACGTACGCTTACATAAACGCAGATGTGTATTAAGCATACAAAATATTCTTGTGTGTGGAGCTCGGTGTTCACCTTTATACAGTATATGTTCAGTTACACAGTTCTACATAATTGCACACGTACATACAGGCATATACTTGTGTACGTACATGTATGTAGATCTACATGCACGTAGGCATATTGTACGCTTTGCGTAAGCTCAACTGGCATTCGGGTAGACGGATACTGAGTCAACATGAAGGTCGTCTTTTGGAGATTTCGCTAAGATGGGAACTCGCTCTTTTAGGCAAACGCAAATAGCCAGAGCATCCACATAACCTGCAGTAATGCATACGTGATATATGTATGTGTATACACATGCCGTGCAGCAGTAGACTGCTGCACCTAGACGCTCGTGCGGAACCTCATATGTAGGAACAAGTTGAGCCAGCTACGTGTCTGCGTACTGCGAAAGAATTTGGTGAAAGTGACCAAGATGTACCGGTTTCTATGCGCAGCCTGAGGAGTGTTCCCTAAGTTCTGGGTTTTTTTCTCGTGGCTGAAAGTAGACACTTCCA
>NW_021150142.1:4827-5962 GCF_002837175.3 Physeter macrocephalus
AGCAGAGGAGCAGGTGTTGCTGCAGGCGGCTCCTCAGTTGGTCGTACGACTCGTGCACCTCCCGCGAGATCTTCAGATGGAGAAAGCCGCAGCAAGGTATTTCCTTTTTGTGCAGCCGCGCGTGCATCCTCACCATTTTCGCTGCCGCTTCTTCCTTCTTTTGTGTCGATATACGGACGTGGCCACGTAGAGATCAGTACGTTCTCAGGTCTGCGTGAAGTAACCACGCGAGAGGAGGCGCGGCAGAGAAGAAGAGTCGTCTGCATGTCGAGGACATCTTGGCACCTCCTGGTTTTCTCAGTGTATCCTTGTGTAGACGTTTTTGAGTAGACCAACGCGCAGGTGCACACGTAGACAGGAGCGCGAGCCACAGGCGGCGAACTGCTGCCAACGTCTCTCAGAACTGTTATTTGCTGCTGCAACAGATTCTCCTGCAGAGGCATCTTTTGCTTGGCCTTAACATGGGCCACGTTTTTCTGCCAAGCAGAGACACACGGGGCTGACACTTCTGGTCTCCTGTGCGCAGCAGCGTTCACGTAAACTATCCCGAAAGCGGTCGGTCTTCAGCAGAGAGAGGAAACGGCACAAACGTAAACACCGGCATACATAATTTTACGTACAAACGTTTTTATGGGTGTGCCTCAGTGTGATTGCACACTCTCTGCGACTTCGCCGGAAGAAGAGGCAAAGAGAGTACTGCGCAAACAAGAAGGCAATCCTAAAACTGCATCTCTCGGGAACCCCTGCGTGCGTGCCGCGCAGGAAGTCGCGCTCCCTACGAAGACGCACTGCATCGCAAGGAACAAGTGCCGCATGTGCATAAAACTGTATATCTATGTATTGCTTCCATTTCTACCTATCTGTCTATACGTAGTGGATATTAATGTATAGATGTGTATATGCATACATCTGCTCTACTGGTGTACAGGTTTAGGTATGACGTCTTAGAAGCACACACATTCTCAAGAAAATGGCAACTACAGGGGACAGCGAAGAACTGCGCGCAGACACCCGTTGGTCTTTCGTAGTGTACGGGCACTGCTGCAGGAGAGAAGGACGAAGGCGCCTCTGCGTATGTTTGTGTGCCGGTCGAAGAAGCAGAGGAAGAGAAGGAAAGAAGTCGGGTTCTGTCTCC
>NW_021150143.1:0-1249 GCF_002837175.3 Physeter macrocephalus
CCGTTCAGAGGGCGAGCGAATGAGAGGAGCGTGTGAGAGAACGCCGGGGGAACAGCAGCGCCATCGAGAGGAAAGAGGAAGAGAAACAGAAGACAGAACCGGCTGCACTTAACAGAGCCGTTCCTGTAGCAGCAGATGCATGCAACAATGTGGGGAGTCTCACGAAAGCTGCTGTTCGACCCAGTCAGGACTTCTGCGCTCTCGCTGGCTGCTGCTACTGCTAGTGCTGCTGCTAGCGCTACTGTTGCTGCTGCTACTTCTGCTGCTGCTGTTGCTACTGCTGGTGTCACTGCTACTGCTGCTATGCTGCTGCTACTGCTACTGCTGCTGCCTACACCCTGTCCACAGGGTTTTTTTTACCTGCTGTTGTGCTTCCTTTACTTGGAGGTAGGAGTGAGAAATTTCAATTGGAGCAATATATCAACGTATACATATAGGTACATGAAAAAAAGATAGAGAAGGGAAGGGATCAGACCTCCGCCCGCGGGCAGCAGACACCGTCGTCGTACGAGCGAACGGTCGCTTTGAAAGGAGGGGGCCACAGCAGCAACAGCAGCAGCACCAATATCAAACATACTGCGAGGGACAGCACATTGATTGCTGAGATACATATATATATATATATCCCACCCCGTCTGCGGATTGGGCGATCTCTCCTCTTTCAACTTAAACGAAATATCTGCTGATACCAATGGAAAAATATCGTCGGATGGGACGGAAGGAAGAAGAAGTGACGTCATCAGACGTATGTTGATTGTCAACACGTGTGTCTGTGCATATCACTGCATGCACGAAAGAGTAGACACCCCCACACATTGGTGTACAGAGAGAGGAGAGACGTGCTTCCTTTATCTTTGATGAAAAAACATTATGCCCCTGGCCAGCCAACGGCAGGACGACCAAAAGGAATAAAATACAGAATGAGAAGTCTCTCTCTGTCTCTCTCTTTCTCTTTCTTCCTCTCTCTGTCTTGCGAGAGCCTTTCTCCTGCCGTTGGCTTCGGCGAGCAGGTGAGAGACAGAAAGAGAAGACAAAATAAAAGTGTGCTACAGTATATGTATGTATGGATCCAGAAGAGCAGCACATGGGAGGACAGCGAGAGAGCAGCAGGGCTACCTTTTTTTTGCTACCTCTGCGAAAGCTGCTCCTGCTGCTGCAAGGAGGAGGGACATGACACCGCCTCACACAGATATTGTCTTCGAGCAGCAAACACACCGCAGGGGGGGAAAAATTAGAGCGACAGGTAGCA
>NW_021150143.1:2888-4569 GCF_002837175.3 Physeter macrocephalus
ATGTGTTCTCCAGAAAGCTCGAAACGTGCTGCGGCTGCTGCTGCTGCGGCTGCTACTGCTGCTGCGGCTGCTGCTGCTGCAGCGACGACTGGCTTGTACGTGCTATTGCTGCTGCTGCTGCATGACGCTACAGCCGGTCAATTCGCAGCGGCTGTAGTACTGTGGCAGGGTGGGGGGGCCGAGAGCACGTCAGTGGTGGAGCGCGCGGCTGCCGCAGACGACGCTGCATGCATCGAGAAACAGTCGCAGCAAGAATAGAAGCTGCAGCGGGAGGCACACACGGCAGCAGCAGCTGCTTTTGTATGTGGACGCCAAGTCTTCTCGTGGTCATGTGTCTGCTGCCGGTGGTTATTAGACAGTAACGCAGCACAAGAAACACGAGTGAAAGACCACCGCAGAGAGGCAGCAGCTACTGCAGCTACTGCAGCAGCGGCTGGCCGCAGGTACTGTCTGGTGTGTGTGGCTGACGGTAGTGCTGCCACTGACGCGGAATCGCACGGGGAACACAGAAAATTCTCCAGGCCTCTCTTTGCCTGCCTCTCCCCCTCCTTCTACATACATTATATACATGTATATATATCTATAGAGAGAGAGAGAGGGAGAGAGAGAGAAAATAGTGCATAGCACATCTAAGACGCCCGCTTCACACGCAGACGTCAACTCACGAAGTAGCAAGAAGTCCGAGCCTTCACATATGCCGATAAAAATAGCCTCCAAGAGACCGCGCAGGAGGAACACAGAGGATATATGAAGAACACCACACTGGTGAAGCAGAGCGGCAGGATTCAAGAAAAAAACCCCAAAAGAGCTAATCCGAAGAAGAGGAGAAGCCTGCGCGTGCAACGGGCGGAGAAGGAAGCAGGTGTGCGACGACGTCCCCGTGGGAAGCAACAGATGGATGTGCATAAAAGAGATGTATATATTTTTTGCAGAGCCTGATAGGGACGCCCGCGCCCTTCGATGCTGCTGCTGCACTTTTCCTTCTGTCTGCTGTACGTGTGTCTGTCTGCTTGTCTGTGTCTGTGTGGGTGAAGCCACGTAAGCGTGTCTGTATTCTCTCGCTTGCACGAATTTGTAGCCGCCCGATGCGAGGGGGAGCAGGGCGAAGAAGAGGAAGAGATTCGCAGGTATCTAAGACACGTGCCGCCGCCAATGTTGGGGAGGAGGCATGCAACAGTGGATTACATGTGGGGAGCCCTGCGCAGCTCTTCACTCGACATGTAGGCGTGTGCCTGTGTGGGGGGAGAAATGTGAAGCGGGGGCGGTACAAGACGACAGGGAGGCTGTGTTTCTCGACATCGTGAGTCTCCAAAATGTTTCAAACAGCTAAGAAAATACACTGCTGCTCCGGCAGGCGGATACATACGCAGAGACACACACATACACAAATATACAAGTACGTCTGCGTCCACCCTCCAGGATCACGGAGAGGCACGGTAGAAATTCTGCTGTTCAGCGGAGAGGCAAATGTGTGCCTCTAGGGGTCTTTTGTGGGATGGGGTGACGACAGACCGATACGTGGGCACGTTGAAAAATCCACCACGCCGTCTCGGCTCAGACAGAGAGGAACAGAGAGACATACAGACAGTCAGACGCGCCTCCACACTTGGGTGCATACAAACGGAGAGAACCAGCTACAGAGGTGTAGTTTTGTACGCACAATCTCCTTAGGAAGCAGGGA
>NW_021150143.1:5344-5962 GCF_002837175.3 Physeter macrocephalus
GAGACCCTGAAAAGGGATATGCTGTTGCATCTGCTGCAGTTACTGCGGCTCCTGCTGCGGCACGAATGCAGTGCGTGACGCTCGTAGTTCGTCCGCCTTTACAAAGAAAATAAAGGAGAGGGAAGGCGAAGAAATTCCGGTGTAAAAAACGATACAAATCAATGGTGCAGGACCCGCCAGTTCGTTGCTTCGGTGGAAGAGCAGGAGAGAGCACCGCGTGATTGTGTGCATACACAGATCTACTATTTACAACTCAACAAGAGGACCGGTATGTCTCATTTTTTCTGCGGAGAGTGGACGAGTTGTTCTGGTGACGGTGCGCATATATCGAGCTGTTCTTACGGCAGACCTTCCTTGCACGACGATAGTGGCAAACCAACGCCGAGGGGTACTGCCACTGCGCCAGTGAAGCTGCTGGTACCGCAGCGACAGCGCTGCAGGCTGCCGCAACTGCCAGAGCGATAGCGCCAGCAGCAACTGCTGCGGCAATACGGCAGTTACGTGAATGGCAGCTTTTCTTCGCCAGCATCACCATCTGCATCGCAGCCTACCAGGCACCACCAGGCTCATAGTTTCGTTGTTAACCACTGACATACAGTTCCTGGAATAGCACCGTAG
>NW_021150144.1:0-1717 GCF_002837175.3 Physeter macrocephalus
TGGAGACGACCAGTGGTGATACAGGGATTAATACGGACCACCGGAGAGAGTGTGTTCTGTTTTTGTTGTGAATCAAGGAGACGAGAAATGCGAAATATCTTCACTTACAGCTGGTGTAAACGTGTATAGTTAAGCATACATCTACACGTGCATGCTTATTGAACGCACCTCTCAGATTGTGTGTATGTTCTCTTATAGGTATACATTGGTGTGTGCATGTACTTACACACAAGAAGTATGCAACAGATCGCTGCTGTCGTGCACACTTGTGTACACGTTGTGCACGCCAATATATCCGACGTCAGTGTAGCGGGAGTGTGAAGAGCAGGTCATTCTTCCAGCCGCAAACACACTCGACTGCAACTGCAACCTTCTACGGGAGACGCGATTACATCATCGCCTTCAATTTGGTACCTCACATAATACTGGTACGGCAATTCATCACTTCTTCGGCCCTCAGATTCCTTGTTACACGCCCGTGTCTACGTGCTTTAAGAGGGATTATACTGATACATACCCACATGCTGGATAACCACTGTGGCTGGTGCGTACAGAGATTCATCGTTGCTGGAAGAGGGCGTGCGGGACAGGGCTGCCAGACCCTTCAAGCGCAGTTTACGCACACACACCACCTAGCGCTTCGTTAGCGGATTAGCACTTCATTGATACCCCGTTTTTTAAGATAAAAGACAACTGGGTTGGCCCGTCCCACTCAAACGCGTACACGTGTCGCAGATCGGGTACACATACCCAGATGAAAAGTGATAAACCCGCTGTACAGCTCGCGGTTCCCTACTCTATGCATCTCTTACACGCACGAGTGTACAGATATATACACATACACATGTTAGCTGTTTCCGTCTCCTATCTTCTCTTCCTGTCCGCACGTGCGGTGGCGTCTTCCCGCGAAACAGTCTTGGCCGCCGTGAGGTCACACTCGAATTAGGCTATCCAGAGCTGCACTACACATTTGAGTGTATGTATATAATAAACTGCTCCGAACTTCTCTGCTTACCTTCTCTGTTCACGCAACATCGCGTGTCCTTCATAAGCAGCGAGATTGCCCCCCCTCGGCCGTTCCTGGCACTCCTCTCCGTGGCTTGCCCCTTCCATTACCTTAGCATTCTTTATATAGTTCTCCCTTCCACAAGAAAACGCAGCTGCCCAACCTCGTTGCGCTCCCCCACTGGAGAGCAACTGGAGCACAAAGCTGTTGTGAAAAGCACGTATATGCAGGAGACGTGCGGCCTGCACGCTTCTCGGTCTCCTGAATCATTCGTGATGCGAACAACGCAGACAACTGAAGTTCACACTCACTTTCCTGTAACAACACGTGCGGTTGATGATGATGCTACATTCCTTACATGCATAGATGCATATAAGGCAGCTTCTTCTCGCTCGTTGACAAGCCTTCCTAAGTTTTCTGCGCAAGTTTTATCAGGGGCTAGCGCACCTGATTTCCAACAGAACTAAGCACTACTATACTTCAAGCATGCCACGTGTAACAGAGCGACTCTATAACGCTATAAAGACGCCATGACGCAGTTCCGCGTCCTACCAGGGCAATTCCAGAGGGACTCGGGCTATTTATGCATATGCTTTCTCTTATTAAAACGCTTTGCTGCGCAAAAGCAACTTTTACTGTTACAGTCGCTTTTCTGGCTAAGTTACCGTCTGCTTCTCAGACTTCATAGTTTGCTTCCTGCGGTCCCTGCGG
>NW_021150144.1:5767-5962 GCF_002837175.3 Physeter macrocephalus
AAAGTTTGTTGCCAGTGCACACCGTGCAGGTGTTTTGCCAACTCGTTGCACGCAGCGCGTTATTTCCATGGTACACTTTGCGAGTGTATGTCTGTGCGCCCAATATCAAACGGCGCGTCCTCTATACAGCTGCTCGTGTTTACATACTAGGCCACCAGTGTAAACACGCATTCATCCTGTGGTACAGTGTGCCGA
>NW_021150145.1:0-960 GCF_002837175.3 Physeter macrocephalus
GAAGCAGCCACAGACCCAGCCAGAAACAACAGCAACTGGAGGAGGATGAGATACATAGGGAGAAGCAGAAGCAGCTACATAGCCACTCCAGCAGCAAAAAGGGCAGTGCGTAGTATTCGGGTAGAAGGGCCGAAGCACTGGGCCCAGCAAGGGAGGGGCATCAGCAACAGAGAGAGGCCATGCAGCTGGCCTCACAAAAGAAAAGCACATTTTTTGTTGTCACATGGGCGCCAGTCATGAGATTCACTGAAGAGATGGAAAACATTTAATAAGGAACTAAAGAAGGATGTTGAGACGAGCGTGTTCATTTAATAAGGAACTAAAGAAGGGTGTTGAGACGAGTGTGTGCTGGATATCTCCTTCGTCTCCTCCTTTTTGCACGATTAGTATTTGTAAAAATTTGAACTGCTGATGAGGAGTGTGCCTGTGCCTGCCCAACGTGGGGCTGCAAAGGTAAATAAACAGCAGCAAACACTCCACAAAAAGTCCTTACAAACCTCCGGTCAAAGTTGGTAATGTTACTATCAGCATTATAGCAGTAAATAGGATGGCCCTCTGGATGGCCAAAGAACCAGAATAAATGCTGATATAACACACAATCTCCTGAATACATAGGATCATAGAATTTGGAATTAGTATGCAAGCAACTCAGGGTCGACAACGGTCTTGCACACAAAGGGCAGCGTCGCCAAGAGAAGAATCAGACGGGTAGCGAGACAGAGCACCGGCTGCTGCAGAAGAAGCTCAGTCATCGTGAGGAGGAATAGCAGCAGAGACAGATGCAGCGACGTTTTATGCCGGGGAACGGGCGAAGCAGCCACAGAAGAACTCGCAGCAGCAGCAGCAGCAGCAGCAGCGCAGTAGCATCTGGAGGAGTTGCGGTAGCAGCAGAAAGGCAGAACAACACAAGGACGAGGAGCAACAGAAGAAGGGAAGAAAGGAACCGAGCGTCCGTCAGCG
>NW_021150145.1:4728-5961 GCF_002837175.3 Physeter macrocephalus
TGCTACATATATACCTGTGTGCCACGCGTATATACAGACGTACTTATTTTTTTGTGTATTAGTGTACACACACGTATACTGTGTTCTCAATATCGGCAAGCTACTTTGTCAAAGACAGCAGAGACATGCAGGCTGGAGCAGCTTTGTTGGCTGGAAGTGAGGGTGTGTAGAAGATGCACAATGGCGTGTCCTCGAATGGGGATACGCGCCCATCCACGGATGTGAAATTTTAGAGACATTCACACGTACGTAGAGGAGAAACCCACAAAGAAGCAGGATGCGAAATTCTGAAAAAAATCGCGCGTACGTAGGGGAGAAGCCCACAAAAAAGCAGCGGAAGCAAAGCAGAGGGAAGCCCAACGACAAGAAACGGCGAAGAATTTGTGACGATTATCGGGACGTAGACGCCGTGCATGTCAACTAAATGGGCAATGCATTTGTTGGACCTCCGTATGAGTGTGTTCACCATAAATGCCACCACCTCCTCCTTGCAGCGTCAACATACCTGTACACACATGGTGCATATGAGTACGCAAGTCAAAAGGTTTGTGTTTATATCTCTCTACCCAGGAATTGTTTGTGTCTGCCCAAGTCTTCTTCGCTCAGTGCAGCATCATTCATTTTTCTTCTCTTCTGCGTTCCACGTGAGTGTGCAGGGGTAATCTAAGGTGCCTTCTACGCAGGGATATGTGGGCCTGAATATAATGCTCTTGTACATGCGTATATTCTTTAAATCTCTACATAATTCATACTGAGTCTTCGCCCTATCCGGTGGCATCATTCAACTGACAAAGCGAAGGTATAAAGAAAAAGCCATGCGGGCCCCCCCTCAAAGCACAGCCGCAGCTTCACCTTCCTCTCCATCCTGCCTTCTTACTCGCTATACATATGTATGTGAAAATTGAGAGAAGAGCGCTATACAGAGAGAGAGACAGAGAGGCAGAGAAGAGAAGTAGACACACAAATACACGTATGTGGACACAAAGACAAAGACCCACACACACACCACCACTCTCCCCTGCGGTGTGTGTATGTGTGTGTGTCTGGTGGTCTTCTCAGAAAGAAGAAGCCTCGAGATTTTCTCCGTGTCTACGTCGTCTGCTTCTTCTCTGTCACCGATATACAGCTGAGTCCTATTGTGTATGTATGTATAATGTGTATAGGGGGGTATCTTTTTGGATGGGAATTCTTTCACTGTGAGGACGAGGCGTCCACCCAGTCGCTACTGCTGCT
>NW_021150148.1:0-610 GCF_002837175.3 Physeter macrocephalus
AGTATTCGTAGTGAGCCCCCCCAGAGAGTTGAAGTCACTTTTATGGCCCGGGTACGCACCCATACGGCCCCACAGGCGTGCACGTGCCGACATAACCGCAGCATTTATATTTCGTTATTTCTAAATGGATGTCTACTTTCGCGTATATCGAGGTCTGATACACTACCAGCTGGCTGGGGACCCCATATAACTTCGAGGAAAGGAAAATCTTAAGTCGTGGTACTCTGGGAGAGGAATGGTCGGGCTGTCCCTCGTACAAACGAGCAGTACATTTACACAGAACATCAATTTCTTTTCTAGAGGCGTGTTGCCTTTGATTTGGAAAGTCCCGTCGCAAGCTGTAATGACGAAAGTACACGATGCAAATACACAACTTTCACACACCACCGTATCAATGCCAGTTCTGTATGTTAAGATTCACACGCCGACTCCCTAAGTGTGCCTCCACTGATACAAATTGCACAGTACTAGGAAGTCAGCGCTCTGCGTGACGCTGGGTTCGGACGACTATTTGTTATTTTTCAGACAACTAGAATTTATGCCTCACAAGTAATAGGTACGCTCTCATTCAAAACATTCACCGTAAACATGTAATTTACTCTCCCACCCA
>NW_021150148.1:5760-5961 GCF_002837175.3 Physeter macrocephalus
TATGCATGTACTGAGCAACTTGTGGGGTGTGGGGCGCTTTGCTGCTTTGCATGCGATCGGCTGCTGCCTTTTTTTTGTGCATGCCCCACAGCAGACAAGCCCCCACTGCGCATGCAGAAGGATAGGGTGAAAATCATTTTCCATAGCGTCGATATAATTCTTTTGGAGTGCCGTGGTGTAGGTACACCTCAGACTTCTCTT
>NW_021150149.1:0-385 GCF_002837175.3 Physeter macrocephalus
CGCGGCAGACTGTGAGCAATACAACATGGTGACCTCGCGCAGCGCGCGGAAAAAACATTGACCAGGAAAGTGTGCAGATGAGTTACTTTGGTATTTCACTACACTTAAATTGCAGAATTTACAGAGCTACGTGGCCGCGTATGGGCGAGCGACTGCGGGGCGTGTGAAGGCAATAAACTTGAGATAATAGTCACTGACCATCGACAGGTGAGAGGGATTCAAGTTGAGGAGTTCTTCCCATCCAACAGAAAGAAGGGAAGCAGGGGACGCTGACGCCGTGGCTCCTAAACAACAGCACAGAAATGTCATGAGCAGAGTGGCTAAGGGGAATTTCGGAGAGCGTAACGTTACATATGTAAACATGGTACTCAGAGGAATCACAGAT
>NW_021150149.1:5739-5960 GCF_002837175.3 Physeter macrocephalus
ATCACTATCGTGCAGACGGTAGACGTCCGCAAGCCTTTGCATGAAAAAACGGTAACCAACAAAATGCAGCGCTTTGGGCTAACTGAGAACACTGTTCGTGTATGACCCACTACCACACGAGTTTGCAACCTGCGCACTCTACTAGCATTCTAGCTAAAGCCACAGTATCAGGTATACAGCATATTTACTAGCGGAACATTTCACGAGGTGAAGAGGTAAGG
>NW_021150150.1:0-377 GCF_002837175.3 Physeter macrocephalus
TGTGGATACGAGCAGAGACGGCTGCCTCCTCCGAGGTATGCGTCCACGCGCTTGCGGCTGCCCACTGCTACACCGTGTTGCTGTTGGGAAGCAAATTTATTCAAGGTTTTCCGAGACTTCTCTCCTTTTCCTTACGCGCGTTTTTTTTCATTTCTTTCCTGGAGAACCCGGCTAGCTCAGTGCGGCTGTCGTATAGTAGAGATGCACATCTTACCATCTACGTGCCCTCCACTTCGTCATGTGCTTCTCTTTTCCGCCGGGGGCTTCTGCTGTTGCTCGTGATGCTGCCTCGCATGCGGCAAGAATAGTCGGTCGCTGGAAGAACTTCTTTTTTCCAGAGAATATCTACTTCTCGAACTTTTTGACACACACACACA
>NW_021150150.1:5564-5959 GCF_002837175.3 Physeter macrocephalus
GTTGCCCGCAGTTGTTGACAATGGCGCCTTCAGAGACCTTTATGTTAACAGGTTAGAGCATACGTGTGCGTTTCTCCTCCTTTTTAAGGAATATGTAGAGGTGGTCGCATGCACACTAGAGGAGCCAGTTTGTCCGGGTGACGCAGCTGTTGAGGCGGCAGCGGTGTTTCTTCAGTCAAACCTCGTGCCATTCCGCACGCGAAGTGCACAGGGATATGAAGCGAGTTTTCCTTGAAGAATTCGTGCTCCGCGTCTTAAATTGTGCACGCAGAGACCCCAACAACTCAGGCAGAACGTGCGTGTGTGTAAATCCGTCTACGTATGTATATCCTATATACGTAATAACGAAGTATCGGCACCGTGGTCGTCTGCACAGATACCTAAATACCTATACG
>NW_021150152.1:0-678 GCF_002837175.3 Physeter macrocephalus
CTCACCTGGGTCCGAGTCTGGAGTGGAAGGAAGACATTCTCATTAAGGTGGTAATTCTGTAGGCCTCCTTCTCGCTTGCGGCATTGAGCTGGTTAGTCAGAATGGACGCTTAAAAGTGTATGCTAATGGACGTGCGCTGTAAGCAGCCACATCCTGCTGCCCGGCTGAAACTGCGCAGCCTAATTATTCAGGATGTTTTTGGCTGTGGAAGTTGCCCCCCGATTTTTTTCGAAAGCTTTGCTGATCTAGCTACGCCCTACACCGAGTAGTCTGCTGTGTAAGTAAACAAGTTACCAGCTACATATCACTACGCGCTTCTCGCCTGAATGCGCCTCCTGCAGTGCGCTGCCATCTTCTTCCATTGTTGGCCATGCTAATTTCTTGCGTGCTAAAAATATATGTACAACCTGTAGCCTGCAGTAGTCATCGGTGCTCTCGACACGTGTACACGTACGACGCGCATACGTGTATACATCCAGAGTCCGCCGAGACCTCTGCGTGGACTCTGGCGGATATGGTGATTTAAGGTGTCGGATGAGCTGCTGACACAGTTTCTTTCTGCTTTACGTTGAAATACGTTGGCGACTCACTTGTGTCAAGGCAACGACGGCCTTTTTCAGGCACGATATTGTATATTCTCGTGTCTTTGCACCTATGTAGACTCTCCATGAGCTGACA
>NW_021150152.1:5569-5959 GCF_002837175.3 Physeter macrocephalus
CTTGAGGTGTCGTCTCAGCAGTTACCAGGACGTAGTCTGTATGTCCTTCAAGGGTATTTATCAGCTTCGCTTCCTTGATGCTTAGTCTGCATATGAGGGTATCATCAGACGAAAGGCTATATAAAGCTTCATCTCAACTAACACTGTCCCTGTTGATACTCCGTGTAGGCCACCTCATGAAGTACAGTTCATTTGCCCAGCACACTGTTAGCAAATGCGGAATGCTTAAGAACCCGCATATGTGCTAGGTCTGCTCACTGCTTGATTGTGTGGTCACTCGAGGAGACTGCGATAATTGCTCCACTGGTATCTGCAACACAGCTGTTTGCTGCTGCTGGTCCTGCACCATACAGAGACAAAGGTGCATGCGGTGTCAAGACAGCGAAGACC
>NW_021150153.1:0-763 GCF_002837175.3 Physeter macrocephalus
GGTTATGGGAAGCCCCCAGTTTGAAGCGTGGGTAGCCTGGGGACCCCGCTTTCAGCTGGCGTCTAAAACAAGAGCAGTATTGTCAAGTCAAGACCATGCCCGTCAACCTGTGGGATCTGACATAACTCCAGGTAGTTAACTGTCAGAATCGAATCAATCTGTAGGCCACCCACACACCCAGTGCTGGAGATTGTCAGAGAAGCACATTAGGGGGAGGGTTCCAGAACTTTCTCATCTTCCCAAACTGAAACTCTGTCCCTATTAAACACTAACTCCCCATCCCCCTCGCCAGAGCCAGTAACCACCATCCTACTTTCTGTCTCTATGGACTTGACACTCTAGGGACCTTATGTAAGTAGAATCCTACAGTAGTTGTCCTTTTGTGATGGGCTTATTCCACACAGCATAGTGTTCTCAAGGTTCATCCGTGTTATAGCATGTGACAGAGTTTCCTCCCTTTTTAAGGCTGAATCATTCCCATTGTATGGATGGACACACTTTGTTTATCCAGTCATCTGCTTATGGACATTTGGGCCGTTTCCACCTTTTTGCCTGCTGTGAACACAGGTGTACAAACATCTGTTCAAGTCCCTGCTTTCAATTCTTTTGTGCAAGTGCCTAGACATGGAATTGCTGGATCACGCGGTGATTCTATGTAGAATTCTTGGAGGAACTGCCCTACTGACTTTTTTAACCATATGGCTTAGGGGAGTCACATAACCTCCGATCCTGGGGAGGCTGGAAAGCCCTTGGGCCCCAGACA
>NW_021150153.1:3698-5959 GCF_002837175.3 Physeter macrocephalus
GAGGACACTCTGGACTCTCCCTCTGTCTGCCCTCCAGTCCCCCAGCTGGGGGGTCCTGGCTCCCCAGGAAGAAGCCAAGGGACACAGGGGCACAGAGGCAGGGGAGGTGTCAGGCCAGGGCAGATGTGACTTCTCTCTTAGTGAGTGAAATCTGACAACTATCAGAATTTACAAGTCTGAAAAACCTCCCTAGAAATATTTCAAATACTCAGAGGAACATTCTTAAAGAAAACCCAAATCAGGCTAATGTGGTGGAAATTCTCCCATGAAGCTTTTAAAAAACAAAAACTCCTGCATAGTTAATGCAGGATTCTTTGCCTCTGAAACACAGTCAGTTCCCTAGACTCTTCTACAAAGGATGCAGGAAGTCATACAGAAGGAGATTGTGGCAATGATTTTATTTGCTGCAAACACCAACGCTCGTGTCTGGAGACTTGGGGACCTCAGGCTGCTGAGAGGCACTTCTTGATGAAGCGGCCCACCAGCCGCTGGGGCCGCTGCTGGTACTCGGCCAGCACCTCATGGGGGCTGCTGATCTGGTCACCTTCCAGGCGGTCGAGGAGCGTGACGCACACCACGGCCGCTGCAAAGAGCAAACGCCAGGTCAGTGCAAAGAGTGGGATTCTAGCTTAGCTCAGAGACCAGCGTCCAGGCCTCAAGGGAAGGGGCCGACAGTGGATTCTGATGGACGGAGAACACGAAAAAGCCGAGGGGGGCCACACTATCCTGTTCTGTCCTTATCCTTGCCTGCCTTTGTTTCCAGAGATTCCCAAGCAAACCCCAGGACCAGCTCGGGGGCCCTGCACTGCCTTGAAAGGCAAGGTGACGTGACAGCTGCGAGGCAGGAGTTCTGGAAGGCAGAGCTGGACCTCGAAGGGTGAGGCCAGGAACTTGCAGTGGATTAGCCCCAATTCAGAAATCCAAAGAGCTTTGAAGGCCAGATTCATTGTAGAGTCGGCAGCAAAGCCTGCCCAGAGCCGAAGGGGGGACTTTCTCATCTTTCTGGTCTCTCAGTGGCACGTGAATCCCTGCAGAGACACTGAGGACCCTGCCTTGGACCACGTGACAATCCAAGGAGGTCCGAGCGCAGGGGTCCAGAAACACGCCTTGGGGGCAGGGCGGGTGCAAGGCCAAGGCTGGCGATGGGCAGGACATCGTCCTGGGCAGGACATCCCCCCTCCCGGGAGGACGGTGGGGGGGGCCGGGGGAGCTGCGGCCTAGGGGCCCCACCTGGGAGGCTGCAGGCGTTGCACATGGCGGCGAAGACGGACGACTCCACCTCGATGTTGCGGATACCGGCCTCGTAGGCCGCCCGCAGGTATTGCTGTTTGTCCTTCTCCGTGTAGGAGCAGAGCACCCCGTCCAGGGGGCCTTGCCCTGGGAACATGCAGAGATGACGCTGGCCCGGGAGCGCCCACCTCCCATTCCACTGCCCCGCGCCCCAAGACAGAGATGCTGTCCAGCCCCACGGGCCCCGCCTGCCCTCGACCCACCGGCCCGCGAGGAAACCGGTGCTGAGACGCACGCCCGCAGCGGTGCGGACCCCCGGGCGGGAGACCAGCGCGCCCTTCACCTTCGTAGAAGTCCAGGGTGCACATGGTATTGCCCACGACGGTGGGGAACTCGCCCAGGTCCGCGGAGCACCGCGCCAGCTCCTGCACCAGCCGCTCCTCCAGGTGCGTGTTCCGGACCACCCGCTTCCCGAGGACAATTTGCTCGAACTCCTGCTTGAAGCAGGCGTCCACCGCCTGCCGGGTGATGACCACGGAGCCGGGCTCCACACCTGCAGGTAGAAGCGGGTGTCCCGGCTGCAAGGGGCGGTCAGGGAGGGAAGGGCCCCATCCACGCACTATAACACTGAAGGGTCAGTCATGCCCTAAAAAGAAATAGGTAAGGATCTCTTTTCAGCACCAGATTTTTTTTCCCTGAAGGTAAAGTAATGAATGCGTAGACGCTGCAGAAAATACAGAAAAGTGCAAAGAAGAAAGTGAAATTGACGGGCGGCCCATCCCCGCAGAGCAGCGTCTTTCAGCCGCTGCTGGAACTGTCTGGGGCCCCCTTTACCAGTATGTGTTCAGCTGGTCCCTGTTTTGTACCTTTTTATTATTTCAGGTTTTGAGTAAGGAACACTGGGGCACCCCAAACCCGGCTCCTGACGCCCTGGCTTCCCTCCAGGACTGACCCACCGGAGGTCCTGCTTCTAAGCGACTCGGCTTACGGCAGGTTCAGGAAGCTCTTTCCAGGGTGAAAGGACGCCCAAG
>NW_021150154.1:0-206 GCF_002837175.3 Physeter macrocephalus
TTCCAGGAACTTACTTGCCTGCGTCTGCAGAACTACTCTCGTCTCCTGCGTGCGACGCACTAAAGCAGTGAGGACCATGAGGCGAGACCGGTTGTGCGTGGACCCTCTGTGTAGCTGCACGCCACCGACCAGGGAGCCATTTCTGTCCGGAAGCCTCGGCTCCCGAAGCGGCCTACGGGTGGGTACACACATTCTACGTGCTTACT
>NW_021150154.1:5482-5959 GCF_002837175.3 Physeter macrocephalus
CTGTACATAGTCAGCCTGAGTAGCTGAGAAGGGGACACATTGACAAGGGTTCAGAGAAGATTAAACTTCCACAGTTGCATACCTCGACAACATGTCTGGTGCGAATGTCAACATTCTTCCGTGCCCACTTCGGCAATTCAGCCAAGAAGACGTCCGCCGCCCTTCTATATCCCCCGTGAGCAACATCAAACAAGCTGTAGCTGCCCCAGTGCTTGTTGACCTGTTGGCCCAGACAGTGGAGAACGCACGGAAACAGCATCATCCGCGTGCTTGCACGAACGCTTGTATACGGTGATGGCTGAGTTACTCTTATAAAGACCCCATAAAATATGCACCTGTAGTCAGAGACTTGCTATGCAGCGGCCGCCTGGGACACGCCCGACATCGCATTCTAGCCGTGCTTTAGTTTTTGACGAAGTGGAGGGCACTCACGCTAGCAGTAAGTTGGTGAAAGTAGCATGAGAGGATATACGCTAC
>NW_021150156.1:0-1871 GCF_002837175.3 Physeter macrocephalus
GTCTGAAGTGGGTCTCTTATAGACAGCATATATACGGGTCTTGTTTTTGTATGCGTTCAGCCAGTCTGTGTCTTTTGTTTGGAGCATTTAATCCATTTAAATTTAAGGAAATTATCAATATGTATGTTCCTATTACCATTTTCTTAATTGTTTTGGGTTTGTTATTGTAGGTCTTTCCCTTCTCTTGTGTTTCCTGCCTAGAGAAGTTCCTTTAGCATTTGTTTTAAAGCTGGTTTGGGGGTGCTGAATTCTCTTAGCTTTTGCTTGTCTGTAAAGATTTTAATTTCTCCGTCAAATCTGAATGAGATCCTTGCTGGGTAGAGTAATCTTGGTTGTAGGTTTTTCCCCTTCATCACTTTAAATATGTACTGCCACTCCCTTCTGGCTTGGAGAGTTTCTGCTGAAAGATCAGATATTAACCTTATGGGGATTCCCTTGTATATTATTTGTTGTTTACTCCTTGCTGCTTTTAATATTTTTTCTTTGTATTTAATTTTGGATAGTTTGATTAATTTGTGTCTTGCCATGTTTCTCCTCGGATTTATCCTGTATGGAGCTCTCTGTGCTTCCTCGACTTGTTAACTATTTCCTTTCCCATATTAGGGAAGTTTTCAACGATAATCTCTTCAAATATTTTCTCAGTCCCTTTCTTTTTCTCTTTTTCTTTTGGCACCCCTATAATTCGAATGTTGGTGTGTTTAATGTTGTCCCAGAAGTCTCTGAGACTGTCCTCAATTCTTTAAATTTTTTTTCTTTATTCTGCTCTACGGTAGTTATTTCCACTATTTTATCTTCCAGGTCACTTATCCGTTCTTCTGCCTCAGTTATTCTGCTATTGATCCCTTCTAGAGAATTTTAAATTTCATTTATTGTGTTGTTCATCACTGTTTGTTTGCTCTTTAGTGCTTCTAGGTCCTTGTTAAACGTTTCTTGTATTTTCTCCATTCTATTTCCAAGATTTGGGATCATGTTTACTCTCATTATTCTGAATTCTTTTTCAGGTAGACTGCCTATTTCCTCTTCATTTGTTAGGTCTGGTGGGTTTTTACCTTGCTCCTTCATCTGGTGTGTGTTTCTCTGTCTTCTCATTTTGCTTAACTTACTGTGTTTGGGGTCTACTTTTTGCAGAGTGCAGGTTTGTAGTTCCCGTTGTTTTTGGTGTCTGCTCCCAGTGGCTAAGGCTGTTTCAGTGGGTTGTGTACGGTTCCGGGTGGAGGGAACTAATGCCTGTGTTCTGGTAGATGAGGCTGGATCCTGTCTTTCTGATGGGCAGGTGCACATCTGGTAGTATGTTTTGGGTTGTCTGTGGCCTTATTATGATTTTAGGCAGCCTCTGTGCTAATGAATGGGGTTGTGTTTCTGTCTTGCTAGTTATTTGGCATATCGTGTCCTGCACTGTAGCTTGCTGGTCGTTGAGTGGAGCTCGGTCTTGGCGTTGAAATGGAGAACTCTGGGAGATTCTCACCACTTGATAGTATGTGGAGCTGGGAGGTGGACCAGTGTCCTGAACTTGCCTCTCCCACCTCAGTGGCACAGCCTTGACGTCTGGCTGGAGCACCAAGACCCTGTCCTCCACATGGTCAGAATAAAAGTGAGGAAAAAAAAGAAAGAAGAAGGTAAAATAAAATAAAATAAAATAAAATAAAATAAAGTAAAAAAAAATGGACAGACGGAAACCTAGGACAAATGGTAAAAGCAAAGCTATACAGACAAAATCACACACAGAAGCATACACATACACACTCACAAAAAGAGAAAAAGGGAAAAAATATATATATATCATTGCTCCCAAAGTCCACCTCCTCTATTTGGGATGATTTGTTGTCTATTCAGGTATTCCACAGATGCAGGGTACATCAGGTTGATTGTGG
>NW_021150156.1:5450-5958 GCF_002837175.3 Physeter macrocephalus
TACATCAAGTTGATTGTGGAGATTTAATCCGCTGCTCCTGAGGCTGCTGGGAGAGATTTCCCTTTCTCTTCTTTGTTCTCACAGCTACTGGGGTTCAGCTTTGGATTTGGCCCCGTCTCTGTGTGTAGGTTGCCTGAGGGCCTCTGTTCTTCGCTCAGACAGGAGCGGGTTAAAGTAGCAGCTGATTATGGGGCTCTGGCTCACTCAGGCTCGGGGGAAGGAAGGGTACGGAATGAGGGGTGAGCCTGTGGCGGCAGAGGCCGGCCTTACATTGCAACAGCCTGAGGCATGCCGTGTGTTCTCCCGGGGAAGCTGTCCCTGGATCACAGGACCCTGGCAGTGCTGGGCTGCACAGGCTCCCGGGAGGAGAGGTGTGGTGAGGGACCTGTGCTTGCACACAGGCTTCTTGGTGGTTGCAGCAGCAGCCTTAGCATCTCATGCCCATCTCTGGGGTCTGTGCTGATAGCCGTGGCTTGCGCCCGTCTCTGGAGCTTGTTTAGGTGGCGCT
>NW_021150159.1:0-590 GCF_002837175.3 Physeter macrocephalus
AATGCCGCTTTGTGTAAGAAGACTATGCCGTCGAAGGGATCAGGCTTCAGGTATACGCACTAGAAGAGCAGGACGAGGACACACTGTGCTGCAGTAGCGTGGGCAGCAGGGGACGAGGAGGCGGTGTTTGTGGCTGACTATATTGACACCTCCGTACGCTCCTGAAAGAATTATTCCCTTCACGCTTTCTATTCCTGAGCTTTGACCGCAGAGCACGAGAAACGTTGCCCTGTGGGTCAGGCTGGCGTTTGTGAATTAGGATCGACGCTGCGACTTTGGTCGGGCAATAGCCTACGTTCGGTCACTCGTAATTGGCTTGACCCCTAAGATCCCCTCATCAAAAGACCACGACGTTTGTGAACCGCATCCAATGTCTACATAAACGTACCTCTTACATGTTTCATTCGTGCCCTTTTTCGTATTTGCGGCAGACGCGGGCGATACACCGAAGATCACCTCGACAAGGGCGAAAAAAGCCCCTCTGCGGCCTCCCCTAATCTCAGGTACCCCACCTCTTGAAAGAGTGGCTCTTCTTCGTATTCATGAACACATTTCTGCTTTGTTGTATGTAACTGTAGGTATACGTGTAT
>NW_021150159.1:5185-5958 GCF_002837175.3 Physeter macrocephalus
CCTCATTATTTTGTGCCGTATACTGAAGTGCAATATATATATATATATATATATGCCTATGTCGTGGGCACGACGTGTCATCCACATACTGTCATCGTATCCTCCTTCCATATCCACGTAAATGTTTTGCGTCGTGTAACAGTGGAAAAGAAATTCGTAGCGGCTTTGCTGCGTATGTGAACCATCCTTTCCTTTCATGTTGCACGCTCTATGCATACAACACAGCCGGGCCAAATAGATGTATTGTTGTATAGAGGTGTATTTCGTGTGTACCGCAGATGAACCATTATTGAACTTACTATGTATATATATATACTTGTTGCACACGCACCTGGCGTGGTCCGGTGGATACACGACGATCGCATATTCCATATGCACACGTATGTATATACACACATTACAAATGCCTCTACATACACATTCAAGTGACTCCAGTACAATCGCTTCTGTGTACTCGAACGTACTGCAGGCCTCTAGGGAGAAATATACCCAGATGTAAACTGGCAAGAAAGAAGATTACAAGTGTGTAATTGCCGCGTCTCTTTTTGTGAGTATCTTGTCGTGTCCACCAGAGGACGCGATGCGGCGCGTCTGGCTCTACCAGTAGAACCTCCGATTTTCGTGCTCCTAATGTCCAGCAGCTCCGCATCCTTTAGCAATCTTCTTTGAGTACCGTGACGGAATCCTCAAACAGCTTCGTATTTCTACCTACGAGCCTGGCCGGTCCCTCCGTGGGGGGCACCAATTCACCTCCACTGAGATGCGGCACTACT
>NW_021150160.1:0-5958 GCF_002837175.3 Physeter macrocephalus
CTGCTCGCCGCAACTAGAGAAAGCCGGCGTGCAGCAACGAAGACCCAACGCAGCCAATAAATAAACAAAATTAAATAAAAGATAATGAAATAAAATTTTAACAAGTTAAAAAAAAAAGGAACAGGAGGGATAAAAATAGCTTTAATGTGTAAATTGATCTAACGTAAATCAGTATCACTATGCTATAATGAGTTATAATATTATCTGTCCTGATGCAATATGATGGTTGAATTCCTAAGAAATCTTTCAATGGCAAAATGGGGCTTGGGGGCTAGACTATCATCTCTAAGAAAATTCAGGCTTTAGTAATAGCCTATGTAGTTTTTCCCCCCCACCATGGTCTCAGACATCCTATCTTTATCAGCATTATTTTTACTACAGCAATACTTAGGTATTTTCTCCCCTTTACCAAGTGTTATGCTAAACCAAGCACAAAGCCACTTAGCCAAAACATATGTCTGGCTATGAATTGAGCTTCTCCTTCCCCAAACTAAGGTGCTGTTTACACTTTGATGCTGGCTTCCACCGTAGCCCAAGACAACTGGCCGTTAACAGGTTAGCAAATGAAGTTTCCTAATTATGTACCTAATTGTGCTACTTTCAGTACTGGCTAGGAAAATGTGTGCTGCTGAATAAATTTCTATACTCAGCCTTGCTTGGTATACACAAGCATTACTAATTTAAAGTTACCTGTCAGCAATTTCTTGGTAGTGGTTAAGTAGGTAAGGAAGCTCATTTCTAGATTTATGACTTAGAGTTGGAAGTAACCATAGATATTTTCTAATATGATAGCTTTTATTTCCAATTCTAAGGGTACTGATAGTTATGCCTATAGGGATATAAGGTGGAAGAAGGAGTAGCTGAGAGTTGAGTCAATTTCCCCTCTCACTTTTCATTCAGAATGCCTCCATTTTCAATTCATTCCTTTTCTGTCAACCTATCACATAAAATCTCTTCCAAAGTAAGTATTGGGTACGTTGAAAAAACACATAAAATCTGATCTAGTCTATTCTGGATATGGTAAAAAATATGGCACATTTGTTTCCATCACCATCGCACACATGCTGGGTATATATGGCATTAAATAATGGCACCTTTCGCCACTAGGTCTCGACAAACACAGTCTCAAAGTTTGTCATAGTACTCCTGGAAACTACTATTAAGCAACTATACATGGTGTGATGGCATTTTTTGAATCCTTTCCATTAACTCCCAAACCAATGTACCATTTGATAATTGTCCTTATAATTTCCGGAAATACACTTCTTTGATTAAAAAAAGGATGAAAGATTAAATTAGAGGCAAAATTATCGATAATAAAATATGCTCTCTTGGGTTGGGTTTCCCCAGAAGTAGACCCTGAGAAAAGGATTTGAGTGGAAATAAATTATTTTAGAGATGATTCCAGGAAGCACAGTAAAAGAGTGAGTTAGACTGAAAAGAGAATGAAGCCAGTACAATGTGAACTGATAAGCCTGTTGTCACTGTGATCGACTGAGGTTTAGTACCACTTGGGACCTCTAGGAGACCGAGTTGTCTCACCTGAGAGACACCTCTGGGACACCTTCAACTGGGCCAAAAGCAAATGGAAATCATGAGGCAGAGAATCAAACTGTAGTAAGTTGTAGGCATATTCAGGAGTGCTGATTTTCCAGAATAGAGGGGAAGGCATGAAGACCATCGGTTACAGCGTTGTAGTAATTGTTCATGTGTTCTTACAAGTATGTCACTTTAATTCCTTTCAACTGATTGAAATAAACTTTCAATTCAGTTGAAATGATAGTGTACTAAGAATCAAATTTTTATAGACTTAAATTATTCTTATCATGTTAGCTAATTATTACTTTTTAATTACAACATTGTAGTTACATTAGAACGAGCCTTAATGCATACGAACTTTCTCAACCTTCAGTGCAGGTGCCATTTTACAATTGAAATATGTTTCTGATAAAAATGAAATCCTTCTTCAATCAATTTAAATATCAGCAAATCCATCTGCTTGCAAAAGGTTTCTACATGGATTCACTACTGATGTGTGCCATATTGGTTGACATCACATTGGCTGACACAGTGATGGAGGTCACTGGTCTTATGACCAGCAATTTCACTTTTCCCACATACTTTAGACATTTATTCTCTATCTTTGATACACTAAAGGCTGTAAAGATTATCCCTTGATTCATCTGGGCATACATGAATATAAAGAAGGCATTATTTTCTCAAAAGGAAAAGGAAAACTAGCCATCACCTATAATATGTTCCTTTAATATGCAATTATGGGTTTTGAACGCATTCCCAGTAGAAATTATGTTTATACTGTCCCTTAACTTACCCAACCCACTGTTGTACCCAAGGTCAATATATTTATCTATAAACTATGCAACAAGTATCACCATGATTACAATGTTTTGTAAATGTAGCCACAATATTTGATTTTCTTAAATAAATAATGTAATAAACTGTATCATCTGCTTTGGCTACTATAATGCTACAAATGATTGTTTCATTCCCTAATAAATACTGTAATGTGCACAATTGAATTCTGTCAGCCTCAATGTGATTTTTAAACACAGTGTGCTAAATTCCATGATGTATGAAAAGAAGGACTGTATACAATATCAATAAAGAACGAGTAGAATCTCTAAGAGAAGCATCAAAATAAATAAATATGCACAGCTCCTGGCATGTGGCTTCCTGTCCAAGAGAATTGTGATTTTAAAGAAAGGATAAATTTTGAAAACAATTTGCTTTACACTTTATGCATCTTTGAGTTTTTCTCTCCACCAGGATGACTTAAGAGTTTATAAAATAACTAAATAGTTCACTTCTTTATTAATTCTCTAACATCACAAAGCTGTGTATTAGAGCAAGTGCGGTGTAAACATCCAATATCACTGGGTACATCCAGTGAATTCTATTCTCTTTGCAGCTGCAGGGAACCTGTGATATGGCAGACTCTCCATATGTAGATCTGAGGTTTAGGCTGTAAAGCAATCACACCATCTCCTATTGCTGGCATTGCATGTCCCCTACTTTACAACCTCAAATCCTTTAGAATGTAGTTCTCATTTTCTAATGAAAACTCAGTGGGGATTAGTGGGAATTAGATATATACTTTTACTCTCAGGTATGCTAGACAATAACCATGATGCATAGCACAATTGGCTGATAGGTAAAGTTCACTACTTTCTATTAGTGATGGAAGGAGAGAAAAATGAGCACATTTTCAGTGTTTTACTTTACCAATATGCCGGAATTTGTTTACCTCATAAACTTAACTGCCATTTTACTCTTCTATGATTTTACTTGATCACCCATTAAATTTTTATTATTATCTCAGTGGATAATTTGAATGAATTAAGACCTCAGGGGGAGGCAATGTGTAATTCACAAAGGAAATAATGCTTTAAAGTACTGTGTTCTATACATTTCTAACACGTAGGGCAATTACTATACTATCGTAAGTAAGTACCCCAAATTCTACCCCTACAAAATACCCCCAAACTGTAACTTGGCTCAGCTTATTTCCATAAACTAAATACACAGGGATCTTGAAAATCTATTATTCATGTACTATGGTTAGTCACATTGGCAGGAAGAAGGAAGCAATGCAAATGATGCTACCATAGGACTCAAAGACCATCTTGCGACCTCCAGCGGTGTAACTCATTACAACCTAAAGTAAAGTTTGAGTCACTCTTTCCACTGGCACCATGCAAGGCGTAAAACATGAAAGGAGAAACCACAGTCCTCAGGTACCAACAATCTGTAAGTAAACAAATAACCCAAAAAGATAGCACAGAAAGTTAAGTGTTGACACAGGTATGAGGAGACTGCCACAGGAGTATACACAGGGGTACATGATTTATCCAAAGATGAGGAAGAGGCACCATCTGCACTATCTTGGAGGATTATAAGAGATGCAAGAAGTAGTATGTGGGGTTAACACGACCTAGGGCACATGTCAGGGAAGTGTGTTACATTCAGAGAACTGTTTATATAGCTGGGGTAAGGCATTCCGATGGTGGGTGAAAGATTAAAGCTGAGAACAAGGCATGGAAAATGCTGTAAAGGGTCTTTTCTTCCATACAACTTATTTGAATTATATCCTGAAACAATGGGGAGGCACCTGTAGATTTAAACAGGGGAGTGACAGATTAAATTTGGCTTTTGAGAGATATGGGTCTAGCAGCCATGTGAGGGGTCAACTGGAGAGAAGCAAGGCCACAGGTAAGCTGGGAAGCTATCGTGGTATTCAAAGTGAGCTACAGGGATCTGAACTGAGGCAGGCAATGGCAGGTGGTATGGAAAGCAGATGGCAGAGCTAAAAGAAATTTAAGATACAAACAGACATGGATATGAATAAACAAGAAATAATACTTCTTACCTAGGTTACCTCACATGGTTATTATACGAATAAAATAAACATGAAAGTGCTCTGTTAATTGTAAAGTTCTCTGTCTTTAAGAAATTATTTTTTTTTACCAAATGCCTAGGAATTAGATATTCTTGGTTTAAAGCCATTCCCGTATGTTCAGACACAGTGAAACGACTATAAATTTAAACTATATATATATATATATATATATATATATATATATATATATAGTTTAAAAGTGCTTCTCTCACTCCTTAAGAGAAAAATAACATGCTAGGTAATGCATGTGCATTTAACTTTCTAGGTGGAGACACTAGTGTGTATCTGCTTTGCATGAAGCTAGGGAGGTGTGGCAGGGGGAACTCCCTCTGGCCAAGGACCAGAAGCAAGAGAATAGAAGCACATTGATATTTCAGGCATCTGTGGAAAAGCTCTTTCATGAACAGGAAGGAGAAATATTTGAAACTAAAATCTAGGTGAGAAGTAATCAGATCCTAGAATAAATCGCTAGACAGAATTGAAATCAAAGACTCATAATACATCTGGTTCCTTAAGAAAAGAACATTCCACTACAATCTTGTCCCTGGATACAAACTTACCTGTCAGTATGTAGGCTGCACTCTAGTAAAAGCTACGCTATCAAGAATGCAGTTTAGTCAATAAAGTAACTACAGTCAATGCCAAAAAAAGCACTTCTCTGATTACCACTTTAAAAAAGGATGCAAAATGGAATGATTTAATGAGATTAGAACACAGAAACATCCCCAAGACCGACGGCAGAAGCACTAAAAGCAGGTAGTGACCTAAATCTCTATTGTTAAATCTGTTTTCTTCCAAGCAGGTAGAGTAGGATCATGAAAAAGTGTGATGTTTGAAATCTGATAAATCTGGTTCAATTTCTAGCTGTCTCACAAGTAGCTTAAATTCACTGAGGCTCAGGTTCTAGATCAACGAAATACAGATAATAAAACATTTGGGGGCTTGTTCAAAATTCTATCTAAAACAATCCATGAAAATTACCTAATACTGCATCTAGAATGTAAAAAAAATTCAGTAAATAGTCGGTATTATCATTATATTAGCAAGTATGTCCTGTAACCTAAATTTGCTCCTGTTTGATGACAATATTAGAAAATTAACATTCCTACTAATCTGCTATAGAAAAAAAAAAAAGGACTTTCTTGAATTTGAACCAAATGTGGAATGAGAAGATAGAAGTAATGGGAATAAATAGGAAAAGTTGAATGCAATAATAAAGCTATAGAAGAGGAAAAAAATAAAATCTAATACCCAAAGAAAAATACAAGTTGAAATTTTGCATGGCCATACTATAAAACAGATGAATAGTTGGGGATATTTTTGTTCAGAGAATCAATGAGATTAATCATGCATCACTCTGTATTTGCTATTACAATAACTATGTCATGCATTGCCTTGCTTGGCCTTCCCAGACAGACAAGGAGTTTCAGTCACCATATTAGAAGGGGCTAAGGACTCTCCATTTTTCTTATGTTTGTTCTTTTTTTTTTGTAATTTTTATTGGGGTATAGTTGATTTACAATGTTGTGTTAGTTTCAGGT
>NW_021150161.1:0-908 GCF_002837175.3 Physeter macrocephalus
GGTGTTTTAGTCAAATCTGTGATAACCGTAAGTTTAAGCTCCACCCTGCTGTAGACAGATACTGCCACCTTGCAAGCAAACGCACACACATAATTATACTGAAACGTTGGGCTGCGGCTTTCATGACAGACACTTGTATGACAATTGTTGAGGGCCTACCGCTGCCGGTTGCCCACAAGCCATAGCTGTGCGTCACGCTCACTATATTCCATTTTCCCGTTACTGTGTTGTTCATGTTTGCAGCGACTGTCACATAGAGTAGTCTCAGCAGTGTCATCGTACGTCAACAAATAAACGGATATTGGTAGAATTTACATGTCGTGCCTGCTTAACGGTGGACGCTGTAGGGTAACCTGCGATACGTTTGATTGGAAACGACAGAATATCTACTTACCTGCCGCAACCCTTAAAGAATTGCCTGTTGGAGTCCGGTCATTACAAACATTTCATATGTTTGTCTATCAAAGTAGTGCTTGGGCTGGACGTGACTGGTTTGACCTTAATCTCGTTTTCCTGTAAGTTTCTGAATGTTTGGGCTGGACGTGACTGGTTTGACCTTTTCCCTGTAAGTTTCTGAATGTTACCTGCCCAGTGTCTAGGCACTTCCATATAGCGTGCGATTTTAGAATTCCTCATGTAGTCATTGACATCGAGCACTGTCTCAACACGTTGAACCAGTTCCCCCGCTTCCTAGCGAGGAACCGGGTGAGGTGTTTAATCGAGATGAAAACGCATTTACGGACATCATACAATAGAAGACCCGACGCAACCCTCCAGTACTCTATACCTTGCATATGTCGACGCCACACACAGTAGTCAGCAACTTGATTTACACGACATCCAGGCGTAAACAGCTGCCATCTGGTGCCAGAATATACTTGGAGCCAAGCACAGATATATATTAAGGT
>NW_021150161.1:5734-5957 GCF_002837175.3 Physeter macrocephalus
CATGCACAGCTGTTCAAAAACTCGCGGCAAATCCGTTCTTTCCGCAAGCCTTTTCCCGTCTAAACTGCATGTCCAGTCAAAAAAGCAGATCCGCGACGGCTTTTTTGCAGAAAATGTACTAAAGTACAAGAGACGTATAGATTAAATTATCTCGTGTCGGTGTCGCATCTCAGCAGCCGCGCCTACAGACCCCGGTCGGCGGACGCGACTTCAAGGGGTAGCT
>NW_021150162.1:0-610 GCF_002837175.3 Physeter macrocephalus
CAATTTGATTATCTAGACTGGCACGTGTCTGGTATTTGCCGATTTGCGCTGCTCTATAGAGAGACTGATGGAGTGGGAGACAAACATCCTTATATCCCCAGACTTTCAAGAAGTAGTATATAGTGTTTAGGTACACGCTCGCGTGCAACGTTCCATGCTGATGTCTCATTGTTCAGGAGAAGCCCCCAGAGGAAGTTCGCCGGCATGGCAGCGCGGTGCATGTTCAGGTCGCGCGTACCCGCTATCCCGGGCAGATGATAAGTAAGTCGAAACCGACGCGTCTCTCAGCGCAGTTGAGTGTGGCATGAATATCGTGTCTACAGGTGTGCTGTTCGTGGAGAAGACAACGGTAATGTTAATACGCAACTCTCTGTGTTCAAGAGACTTATGCGTCGTACAGCTAAAGAGTTGCTGCTCGCAGTTTCTGACAGCAACTGCCTCTTTTGGCTCAGCTGCAGCAGTCATGTACCAGTACTCGCGCACTGGCGAAAGCGCTCTATCGCTCGCCCAGGAAAAGTGTCTACTGCACCGCAGGGACGACTCCTGGCTGAAAAATGCACCACTAAGTTTCGACGTGTCCAGATTTGCTGCCGGCAGGGTCAGCGTGATG
>NW_021150162.1:5308-5957 GCF_002837175.3 Physeter macrocephalus
AAGATGATTGTTGAACGTGCGAGCCAGTTCACTTGCGTGAAGCCCGCAAGTGTTCACAAACGTGTCGGAGGTAATACATCGAAGCCCACCGGTACAAAAATAGAAATGAGCCTAGCTACTATCTTTGCCGGGGGCTCTGTACCGCCCCATTCAAACAGTTGTGTGTGCCGTTCACTGTCAGCATCCATGTTGGTGGACGACGCGGTGCGTCCCCTCTCATTTGTCTGTCCTCTCGCATTTGCCTTGAGGTATAATTGTCGACGGTGGGATACTCGACATGTCCAGTACGTCCGGTACATTACGCCCACCACAATGTATCACATTTACCAACGGTGAAAGGTTTTTTCCTTCCCTCACATCTGAGTGAGTACACATTTGCTTGTGGAAGTACGGCACAAGTACAGCTGCGTCTCAGAAGAACATACAGCCAAGTGCCTGCTTGGAGCCAACATTCGGACATAGCAGTAGTCGACGGGTTATCTGCTCCTGCGCGGCTTCTGCAGTAGTGCTTGTCTGGTCGCGTCGTCAGTGCCTGACGTCAGAAAGACGCGTTGGTACGTGACACCTGATACGTACAGCTCGCCCTTCTCTCCAGTTTATTCTAAAACTGAATCATGGGCAGTAAATGTCACGTAGGTCGCCTAAACAT
>NW_021150163.1:0-2059 GCF_002837175.3 Physeter macrocephalus
GACATCCAGCCCTCTCAGCAAGTAAGTAGCAACGCGGAACAGTTTACGTATAGACTGAGCACGGTTTCCGGTTGCTGAGGCCTCCCATAGCGGCAGGTTGAACGAAATTCTGCCGCAGTACCTCACACACACATGAGTTTGTGCCACAACATAGTCGACTGCATACTGTGCAACATGTAGCGACTTCCGCTTCAAAGATCCTCCCCGTGCACGGTTCTGCGTGTTGTCTCACTGTTGATTCGCCGATCGTTCATCTTGTCCTATAAACTGCAGCGCATTTTGCTTATCTCCAGTTGTAGTTTGAAAGGAATAAACCATCTTACAAGAAGCCGAGCACGGTTGGGAAAGTAATAGTACCTATATATGCGCGTTAAAATTTATCTACACATAAAATTACAACGCGCTGAATCACGAAAACACACGTTGCAGGGGCAGTCATCACGGCGTGTCAGCACGTCACATAAAATGTCATAGCAGAAACTGTGTAATGATGCAGTTCCGGCGCAAAGCAAGACAGCTGTACGTTATTCATGCATATATGCGTTGGTACTACATGGAGGTGCCCACGATTTCCGTCTTTCTTGTGCGACCCTGTTGTTCAAAAGTCATTCCCATTACACACAGTCGATCAGCTGACACATTCCGCGGCGCCCGCAACACAGTTGCTCAACTAATGGATTCCAAACAACACATCGGCAATCATCATGCCAACGCGCACTCGTGAACAACACACTCCACTTTCTCAAAGCACTCAAGCCCATACGTATACATCACTCACAACCGTACAAAGCCCTCAATTGACGTTGTACGCGTAGAACAACACTTGAGCGTCACTCCAGTGTTTACGTTCGTATTTCTCTTTCTACACATACACGTGTACGCGGATACATCTAAGATACGAGGACGACGATACGACAGTCGTTTGACGCCCCTCACGCAAATTATACATACATATGTATGTGTATATATATATACATATATATATATATATACGTAAACATGTATGTACGGACAGACTTTTAATACAAGAAGGGCATCCACAACAATTGCTTGACACCTCTGTGAAAACCACTCAAAACTGCAAGGCCGCTTTTACACCGTAACTGGCAACCGCACGAGTCCTATACTGGCCAGTTCGTTCTTGGACAGATGAACCCCGTTCAGCTCTCCACCGGCACCGTACCTACGTCTATCTAGGTCGCCTGCGTTCGGATATACGAAGACTTCCGCGGCAAAAATCAGTTACATTTCCTTCATAATATTTGAAATGCCGAGTACGCCACGCATACATTTGTACGTCGAATGGAACACATGGCAATCTCAGCGCCCTTCCGTATATCAGAGAATACGACTACTGAACTTAAGACACCGGCGTCCGTCGCATCTACTTGACAGAAAGCTGCCGACAGCCTTATGTCTGCCTGCGCTGCTGTAGGCCCATACAGCAGCACATTCATCAAGTCTAATGTCAGTGCTGTCGTTTATGCTTTTATGCATTCCAATGTAAATATGTAGAATACACACGAAAGGCCACTACGTGTACGACGTTGCGTCGGCGCATTTGGAAACCCGGCCAACCTTGCACACCTTCAAAATGTAGCTTGTTCATCCCTGGTAATGCCATAACCGACCATTCACCACTCCCCAACCAGGTGAAACCGATATCGACTCGTGCGTCAGCGTTCACGAGGTGATGCAACATAGCGATTGTGATACGTGGAGCCATCTGTAAACGCTATGCTACGCATTTAACGAGCTTTGGCACCAGTTGAGAAGCCTCTGTGCAGCTGTACGGTCTCTTCCACAACTTGAACGTCATTCGGGGCAGCAGCTGGACTACTGCCCATTAGAGCAGAAGCCTGAGCACTTTCGAGCAGCAGAGCAGCTCTAGACATCTCTTCACCCGCCTTTCCATTTACGCAGGAACTCTGCGGCTTCACACACGGACGCAGAGGGCATTATGAGAAAATCTCGTCCTACTCTCTCTGCATATATATATATATATATATGTACACATGTCTTTACAACGACACCATCGCTTATACAGCGTCCACGGTCG
>NW_021150163.1:5613-5957 GCF_002837175.3 Physeter macrocephalus
CTTCTGCCTTCGAAGATGAAGAAGTTTCGCCCGGAAGATCGTCTATGGCGGCATCTGGGGGGTCTCCTGACGCAGCACACGTCTTTTTCTCAGACGGGCGCGCGGCGCTTCTTTTCTCTGCTGGAAGAGACCCTGAAGAGGTGTCTTCCTTCGAGACTGGAGAAGCATCTTCCATTCCCGGGAAACGCATGTGAAGAAGATTTGCTTCTCAGCAAAACGAAAGAGAAGACCCTCGGACAGCTCGTGCAATCTGCTGTGTGTGGGCAAAGAAAAAGAGACTTCTCTGCTGCAGCTGCAGGGGGGAAAACAACCCTCGCCTCCTCCTCCTCTTCCTCGTCGCGCGC
>NW_021150165.1:0-872 GCF_002837175.3 Physeter macrocephalus
TCATCCGTGTGCCGCTCAGTAGTTGCAGAGCGCGCTTCGACAGGCTACTGCTCTGATTGCAACAGTGGACTGCCATGCCCTCCAGTTTCTTCCCCGTTATACTTTCGTCGTGAGTACGTTTGAAGCGGCGTGGAAGTGTGATCTCGCTCCTTTTATCTTCCGTGCAGACGTACACGTCGGGGGCTTTGTGTGTTCCTTTTAATGCTGCTTCAGTTGGCTTCCTGTGCTGGCAAGGAGCCTCCTGGCTTTCTCCCGTGCTCAAAGATGTCTTCGTTACCGCGTCGCTTTCATTTACTAGCCTCTCTAAATTCCTCTGTGGTTCCTTCTCCTCGCGTACCGCATCTGCCCTGAAATCCCCTGCTTGCGCCTCTACACGCGAGGTTTCCGCTCCGTTCCTCGCTCTGTCAATTTTGTGCCAGAAGTCTTCTGTTTCTCTCGTCTCCTCACGCTTGATCAGATACAGCGTATCTTGTTCAGAAACACCATGCGTAATGAGCAAGTCACTTCTGACCACTGCTGGTACGTTGCCCAAACAAAAATCGTCCTCTTCTCGGTCGGCACCGACAGGAGACCCTGGAGAAGCACCGCGCCTCCGAGAGCTAGGGTTGTCGCACTCGCCTTCCACTAATCCACCACGACCTTCACACGTTTTTAAAGTGAAAGCCTTCTCCTCCATGATCGCATCGTCACTTGCAATTGGGTGCTGGTCAGCCTCGTCTCTCCCGCGTGCGGTTTTGCTGTTGATATCAATAGTCTCCGCATGAACGTAGTCTGTAATCTCTGTCTCCGCATGCTTTCCCTCGTCTGACTTAGTCACACATCGGGTCTTATCAAATTAAACGTTTGCCGAGCAGTCGCGGCAGGCGCCCTGC
>NW_021150165.1:5650-5957 GCF_002837175.3 Physeter macrocephalus
TAGAAAAAAACCATGTTTCGGCGATGTCAACGAGTTCTTCCACAGTTGGTCAATTGTTTTGTGTTGGGAGCTGTGCCACACACTTTTCGAGAATTATTCAAAGGATCTAGAGTTGTCGTGAAACTCCGTAGTAAACGACGGTGGTCTGTGTTAGTGAGCTTCACTTCGAACATCAACCATTCTGCAGATACATGTAAAAACCTCTTATAAGCACATGCGGGAAAAATTTGAACGGCGCTTCATGGTAGGCGGATTTTATACCTAGAAGTCAACAGCAGCAGAGAATCTGCAGATAGTGTGTCCGTAG
>NW_021150166.1:0-1886 GCF_002837175.3 Physeter macrocephalus
CAGGCCGGCCGCGTCTATGCGTAGTAGCTCTGGGTGTGTTTGTTTGTGGGTATGTTTTTCACTGGCTGAAACGAGAGGAATTCACATGTGAAAGAACGAAGACAGGTGCCGCAGCATGCGAGACGGCCTGCTGTAGCCTCTTCTTGAGCCTCCGCATGCGTGCGCGTGACCCCACACACGTCTGTCTAAATCTGCGTATGAATGTGGAGATGTGCTGCAGCCAGTGCTGCCGGACGTGTAGCTGTCGTGATGCTGCCGTTCTCCATCTCCATCTGCACTCCTACGTGACGACTGTCTGCGGAGAGATCTCTGTCTCTCTCTGCAGAGCTCTGCGCATACAGTCGATTGAACAGAGCGGCGCCGAGCCTCGACGGGGAGCAGGAGTATTTCTCTTTCTCAGCAGTGCAGCAGCTGTGGGCGTATGCAAACGGAAGAAATAACTCTTGTAGACAGAGAAAGAGAGAAAGAGAGAGAAGGTGTGCTGCACTCCCCCCGTTCGTGGGAGAAGGTGTCTCTTTGCGTTGTGTGTCACACCCGTTAGTGGCGCCCACACAGGGCCTGCCTTTCTTTTTAGAAGAGAACACATGGGGAAGGAGGTGGTCTGCTTCTTCAAATTTACCTGCGGTCGCAATTTTTCCGGTTGGGCTGCTGCTGTACGGCCTGCGTCATTTTGCGCCGCTACTGCTGCCTGACGGTGGCTCCGCTGCTGCTGGTCCCTGTGCCGCTGCTGAGCTGCTGTAACGCGCTATACTTCACTCGAGAATGCCGCGGCAGTACTACTACTGCTGCTGCTGATGCCATGTACATACACGGGGGACTGCTTTCCTACTGCTGCTGTGCTGCTGCCATGCACATACACAGGGGACTCTGCTTTCCTACTGCTGCTGTGCTGCTGCCATGCACATACACAGGGGACTCTGCTTTCCTACTGCTGCTGTGCTGCTGCCATGCACATACACAGGGGACTCTGCTTTCCTACTGCTGCTGTGCTGCTGCCATGCACATACACAGGGGACTCTGCTTTCCTACTGCTGCTGTGCTGCTGCCATGCACATACACAGGGGACTCTGCTTTCCTACTGCTGCTGTGCTGCTGCCATGCACATACACAGGGGACTCTGCTTTCCTACTGCTGCTGTGCTGCTGCCATGCACATACACAGGGGACTCTGCTTTCCTACTGCTGCTGTGCTGCTGCCATGCACATACACAGGGGACTCTGCTTTCCTACTGCTGCTGTGCTGCTGCCGATCTTGTGGCGCTGCTCGTGTTCCCTACTGCTGCTGTGCTGCTGCCGACCTTGTGGCGCTGCTCTGATGTTCTCTGTGGGCGTCCCCTGCTGTGGTGGCTGTGCTGCTGTGCGGCTGCTGCTGTGCTGCTGCGATTACATTAAATCAGCTGCCTCTGCTGCACTTCGAGCCCCACAGTGTGCTGCACCGACTGAGCTGCTGCTGCTGCTGCTGTGTTATGCGTTTCAGCTGTACTACGACTTCCAGCAGGCGGCCCTGTGTGCCGTAGAGTATCTACGGGAGCCGCTGACGCGGGCCGCATGCAGCAGCAGTGGTGGCAGTAGCAGCTCCAGCAGCTGCAGCACAAACGAGGGCAGCTGCAACTCCGAAGGATTCAGCAGCGCTGCTGCATTTGGCGTTGTTGCAGGGGAGGATCCCCACGTGATGACATTCAGAGGAATTGAATTTCACGTGGCCAAGGCAGTCGAGTGGCCACCCACCACTGCTGAAGTACAACAACAACAGCAGCAGGAGGAGCTGCAGCAGCCCGTACAACAGCAGCTGCAGAAGGAAGCGGAGGAGAATGAAGCCGTACGCGCTGCAGCAGCGCAACAGAAGCAACGGCTGGTCAGCAGGCAACAGCTGCGTGCAGGGGTGCC
>NW_021150166.1:5724-5957 GCF_002837175.3 Physeter macrocephalus
CGCAGGGGAGGGGAGTAGTGCCTCTGCTGCTGGGGCTGCTGCATTGCGTTGTGAGGAGGCGGCAGATGGCAGCCAGCATCGGCTGCAGCATCGGAGGAGCCGCAGCAGCAACAGCAGCACTTGTGGCGATAACCTCGCCCTGCTGTCGTCGAGCGAAGCAGCAAACAAGCGAAGCACAGGCTGCAACATGGCATGTTCTCTTACAGCAACGGTAGAAGAGTGCCGGGAGGAGG
>NW_021150168.1:0-897 GCF_002837175.3 Physeter macrocephalus
CTTGTCTCGGTTGCAGCGGATGAACAGATACATACACACATACTTGGTGTATCTGTGTACATACGTTTTAACATACATATTGACAGACAATGGCGTCTGTGTGTGTGCAGCCACTACATACACGAATGCATACATACCTGTCCAAGCTTTGGTGGAACCTTCACGGCCAGTAGCAGGTGAATTTTCGCTGGAAAAGTGCAGCACGCATTCCAAAGAAATTTGCGTCATACGAGATCTGTTCGCGTCTTACGAGGTCTGTTTCCATGTGCGAAAAACCTGCTTCACCCTCCTCGGAATACCCCTGCAAATCAACACGCGCAAAAGCCACAATTAAATTTTTTTTCTGCGAGAGCGAGTGATAAATGGAAAACTCGTGTTGCTGATAAACACAGAAATGGTGCGTGGTTTTGCTCGAGTACTTTTCTCTTATCGAAAATGGAACGCGGTGTGCTGGAGCTTGCTGCTTTCTCCGTGAGTGATTTCGACCTGAATTCTACATATCAGGGCTTTTTTATTTCTTCCTATCGATGCGAGCGTGGGCTGCACAAGGCTGACGCCTAGCCTACGATCAAACGTCCTTCCGGTGTACGTGCCCTCAGAAGCATGTGTGATGTTGGTGCCGTTGAGATTAAGTTTTTTTCACTAAAGCAATGTATCTGCACATAAGGTGGAACATCTGCTACAAAAGAACAGCGCTCTCTTGAACTGGTTAAGCGCCGAGTCATACACTTGTGAAAACACAAGCACTAACGTTTCAAACACTGCATACGAAGCATTCAACAGGTATGCATAGGAATACACCATGTACAAGTAAGAGCGTCGCTCATGTGCATGTGTCTCAGTGAGCGGAGACATATGCCCCACGTCGGGAGCAACAGACACACGTAGGCACAATCT
>NW_021150168.1:5711-5956 GCF_002837175.3 Physeter macrocephalus
AAGGTTGCCGGTGGAACCTTCAGGGAGGCGCAACCGGAGAAGCCGTTACATTCCTGGAATACAAGACGCACTAAACTCAAGACCTGTCTTCACTTCTGCCGTTTGCCAGCTTTTACTCAAATATGTCATAATGATGAAAATAACAATTATGTTTGTCACACCTCCCCGCCCATGCGTCCGTAATAATGTGTGTCCGGACGCACGCACCTGCACATGCATACATACATATACACATATATATAGAC
>NW_021150170.1:0-458 GCF_002837175.3 Physeter macrocephalus
GAAGTTGTGGTACAATGTTTACTTAGCTAGGTATTTCGCTGTTCGAATGCCTGCGACTGCACCAACCTCGCCGAGTCGTCTATAAATTACTTGAAAGTACAGTTATTTTTGCGGACATCGTGGAAGATGTGTACTGCGCAGATCTGCGGCGAAACGGATGTGTACTCGGCCAATATCAGATGTGCACGAAAAGGTGATGTGAGGTCGTTTGTGCGGGAAATGATAGTCTCCCTGCAGTTGAAGGCGAGCTTTCGTGGACGCACCGAAGCAAGTTCTTCGTTGTTATCACTTCTTCAACGACGTTAATGAAGGAGACTGGTGGTACTGTGAAACAGGCTTACGGATATATACACGTATGTAAATGGATGCGTGTGTGAATTTTGAAATCAGTAAATCTACGTCAGTCGTTGCGTTTGTGTACGGGTAAGTGTATCGTCAGGTTCTCCTGCTGCGATAGC
>NW_021150170.1:5606-5955 GCF_002837175.3 Physeter macrocephalus
GCGGAGTCACAGGTTATATCGTACGAGGAGAATAGTGCTTGTAGGTACGCAGAAGGACTTTTGTCTTTACGCATATACACCGATGTAATCACTCCTTTGGGCACAACTTCGTTTATCTCAAATGTCACTTTCTTCACCGTCAGTTAACAAATTGATGGCCCAGCTTGCCCAAGTGATGTTACCGAACATGTTTTGACCTCGGAGAAGAGCTGACAGGATACTGTTGAGACACGGTGTTAAGGTGTATATGCCTATATACCGAGAAACAAAAATTTTTTTTCATTTGTCAACGCGACTTGTTGCTTCACATACACGCAGGCCCCGAGTAGGCTTTGACGGACACCCTTCT
>NW_021150171.1:0-5955 GCF_002837175.3 Physeter macrocephalus
TACATGATCAAACCGTCTCACATTCGTGGACACAGCTGTCTATGTAAATCGCATAAGTTTGCAATGTGCATGTCCGCGAAGACACCCCACTCTTACACGAATGCAAACGCACAAATATAAAAGCTTACTCTTCTACCAGCAGTTGGTCAGGTCCCGCATGTTCTCAGCATTCGCGTAATTATCATACACGTGCACACGCACGTGTACACCCATTGTAGCTTAAGCAGCCACAACTATAGATTCAATAAGTGTGCATAGCTACGTGTAAACGCACACGTTTTAAAAAAAAAACGCGTCAGCACGGCACCGTCGCCACGCGTGCGCAGCGTGCGCGAGGGACACCGGAACGTGGTAGAAAGTGTGTAGCAGCGGACAGTTTAGGAAGCGAAAGCACGAAGCGGAAAAAAAACGACGAAGGCTGGTTAAAATGTCGGTTGTCGAATAAAGTGCTCGTGATACAGCTCGGAAAAATTACGCTGAGAGGAAAACCACTACAGTGCACTGCGAAGGCCGAAAAAAATCGGTAGTCGGTGCTGGCGGTCGGCCGACCCATCCAAAGATTTGCCCCCGTTGTGTACATTAAGTGGAAACCCTAATGACGGAGAAGGCAGGAAACGCGAAGAAAGCCGCGGATGGGACGACTGCGGTGTCTGGGAAGACATTCCCTGGCAGAGTCGTTTTCGTGGACACAAACCTGTGTCAGATGTCAGGATCCCCCTTGTTGGCAATTTCAGTTAAAAGAGAAAGAAATAAGGTCGAAAGACCACGTGATCACGGCATGTGCGCCTGGGAAACTGTTCAGTTCCAAACGGGGCAGTACCAGGAGTTGAATAAGCTAGCGACTCTTTCAGTTGCACTGCTCAGGAGTAGCCCACGAACATCATGATCCTTCAGCTAGCTGGACCCTCCACAGTAGTCACCCAAGCTCCCACCTGAATGGAAAACGAGACGGAAAGAAAACATGAGTTTCGACACTGCGAGGGTGGGATGGGACAGGGAATGGGCGGTGGCGAAGGCACCCGCCACGGTAAATCAGCGGCCCATGGCCGCCCGCGTCGCTGAGGAGAGAAAAAGGCCGGGGGGTGACAGCAGTAGCAGAGCTACTGTCCAGGTATGAAAACTACCATGACACTACACACAGGAAGGAACGGAAACTCTACGGTTAGGGATATTGTGTGCGAAGCAAGATCAAAATGCGTGCCGATAATGTGAAGTGGAAACGCAGAGCGACCGTCACACGAGCAAAGGCACAGGACGGCCTCGGCGCAGCGCGCTAGGCGCAAGACAGCCTCTGCATAACGGGGGGGACGTGACACGCTGCACGGGAAGGTGATATATATTAGCAAAACATCGGGGGCCACCTTCGGAAGCATGCCTGAATACACTAGGCAGGAGTTTACATTCACTCATATTTCAGATAGCAGAGAGACTGAACAATAAGAACAGGAACTACGTGTTTTCAGTGTTCTCTGGGATTGCAGATGTCGACGGAAGGCGGTGCTGTGCACCGGAAAGAACGCACGCAAAGGCGCTCTAGGGCGTTCCCGTCTATTTGCAGACAGAACTTCATTCAACACATTATGCAAAGAGGATATTGCATTTAAATACTTGCAGTGAACCAAAAATCAGCGTTTAGGCCAAGTAACTCAATCGAAACTTGCTATTTTGTGTCCGGCAACGTACAAGTCCTACACCGGATGCGCGCCTTTGCAGATCTCTATACAGGCCGATTACACACATTAAATCCGAGACCACGGCTTCCAGTGCCCGCTAAACGCAAACGACGCGCACTACACCATAAACTCTAACATGCAGCGGGAAATCTAATAAGCCATGCAGAGTGGCTCTTGTGTTCTTCCTGGCTACACCTGATCTTGAATTCGCAGTTCTACGTGGAACGAGCGTACCTGCTTGCAAGTACGTGACGCGCCGATGACAAACGCTACGGTCCGGCGAGCACCCCGAAACAAAGGTCTCCTGTTGAGCAAACACTCAGGGCGAATCCGAAAGTTATGTATGGGGGTGACAATAGAGGATACTGGCACCCAGGTATTGAGTAGTTCATGAAAAATGGCTTTTCACCAGAAGTAGTTGTGTACTGACAGTCGATGATGACGACCCGCTGGTCCTGGACTTTTGTTATTTTGACCGTCACGGTACACACCGCTTTTCATCGTAGTACGCAGTACTCTGTTAAGTAACACGCATTAGAGCTTGCTCCCTCAATATCAAAAGGTTCATTGAACCGGGAACTGGAAGTAGCCGCTCCACAGCCCACGGGTTTGTAAGCTCTGTTATTCGCCTCAGCCGCTGATGGCTTAAGGAACTAAGTGGGTCATTTTCCTTCGTTGAGACACACCTCTTTCTGCAGTTACTACAAATTCGTTCTTACTGTAAATTTCAATACTGCAACGGTGCTGCAACGTTTGTTCGTGTCTGCTGCAGTTTTCACATGTAGTGTATGAAGGGGACGGTGGACGTCTATTGGAAGGCTGACTAGATTTCACTTCAGCCATTAACTTTTCGTCTCCCTCTGTGATGCTGCGTGCTGGTGGGTGTTAATAACAGGGGTTGTGGTCTGTGTTGAACACGTTGAGCCTTCTATGTGGTGCTGTGTGCCAATAGCAAAGGAGCAATGAATGAAAGCTTACGGTTCCGGTTCTACTAGCACAGACTGTCTAGCGTCTCAGTTGTCGGTGCATAGGTGTTAACCTCAAAAGCCAAAGGCTTCTTGAATACAAGTTAGGTTTGGCTTTCACTTTTGCAGAGCATGCAACCAGGTCAGGAACTGCAGACCGCCGGATAGTGTAGGATACTTGAAGGCATAGCTCATTGCTGTATGCCTTAAAGCTTGGGCGTGCACCTTACAGGCAGAACTACAGTTTTTATTGCGGTTGAGAGGCGCAGGTGTGAGGTACTGCTGTCCAGCCACGTGGAACTACATGAGGATAAACGCAAAGGACTTTCCTTGTAAACGCACGTTTCCAAATCTACATCTGTCATACTGCTTTTTGAGTGGTGACGACACCTGCTCACCACATCATTTACTTCCACATAAATACTCACAAATACTTGCATGCCAGAACACATAACCCACTCCCATAAACTTCAAGCTGCGTCGTGGAAGCCACAACGTCTCCGTGCAACTGTGTTACCTTATTGTCTTCTTCCAACTTAATAAGGATCCACACAGGCCTATTCATACGTCTTCATCGCAAGATAGATAGATATTCACATGTGTATTCCTGTGTATACTCGTGTGTGTCTGACGTTAATATATTGTACATGTACATACGAATATATATATCCATATGTGTACGAATACATAGACGTCAACTCCACATATCAAGCAAATGGTTGCATTTTGCACAGTCGACGTAGAGCCCAGTGTCCAGCGAAGAGGAAGCACGACGGATGTGCTTGCTTCTTCACAGCATTTACTGGGGCCTTACCACTTCATACCTCAGCTTCCCAATGCCTCTAATGGTTTACGTGCGGCAGACACATCACAGTAAATAACTTTATCTACGGTTATCTGCTCTGACGTGCGTTTGTATGCGTCAATTTGCAAATATACCTCATCTGGTTTTTCACACCTGCGCCATCGAGCCCCCTTAATTTTTCCACTGCCTACGGGCAACGGCCCTGGCGCACGACGGTGGTTTAGGTAGTGTTCGCAGCAGAAGACGACTCACTTGTACTCAGACAATCGTACTCTCCAAGTCGGCTCTAGTGCAACTGCACACTTTCCATTAAAAGGTGATACCACGTAGATAAGGAGCGGCTCACGTGTACCTGTCCGTAAGGAGACTCAGCAGCTGTTCTTGCACATGTGAAGGCTTGCGCTTGCGCGTAGACAGTGTCCGCATGTTGACAAAGATTCTCCAACACAGAGACATGGTCACATGCATCAGTCTGTCAAGGTATAGAAATGTATTAGTATCTGCAGGCTCTGTTGACAAATGTTGCCCTCGTTCATAGCAATGCGTCTTGCCATACTACAGTTGAGCTCTTCGCTGTCGGAGGAAGGCTCCCCTTTGAAGGCAGTTGCATACGGCTTCCACAAGTCTACAAGTTCCACCATGTCCCGCGACTCTCCTGTTTTGCAGTGAGGTTAAATAAAGACAGGAGGTCGACTCGGATATCCCAGATCGTCTTTTTCGTGGTTTGCTTGTCGTGAGCGGTATTGATGCAAAATATACACATACATGTGTGTACAAGTAGATAAAAATATGCATATGTATTCATACCCACAACTGTTTGTGTATGCTTCGAATAATGTCAGCCATTGTTGGTCTTGTTGTGAGGCCCCGCCTTGGCCCTGAGGGTACATCAAAACTACCGCGGGGCTCTGTGTGTACGGTACACCTCATAATGGTGTTCCGTGAAAGTACACGGGTGCGCGGGTGCTTGAAATTACTCTGTCTGTTCCTGCTTCCTGGGGAGGAAGGTTCCCTGCAACAGTGCGAGATTCCTGTCAATTTGCGCACCTCTACCAGCGTCTCCGTACACAATCAGCTTTATTTTGTAAAGCTGCGTAAGCGGCAGCGTAGCAAGCGGCAGTAGCTGATCAATTACGCAGAGTAGGCATTCAGCGGGTACTAGATGCGGAAACGCAGTAATCTCTACTGGAATAAAAAGTGCACATGTAGAAACAGGTGGAGCTCCAGTCCACCTTATTAAAATGATGTCGGTGTATCAGTGCATGAAGTAGTTCCTACGGAATTTGGTGGCTGTTGCACGTGCAAGCGGAGCCGAGGGGATGAAGCGATGTCTTACCCGATCGCCACCCACAGTTTTGTTCTGTGTGTAGGGCTCTATTCTCTAACACAGTTTAATTTCAGCTGCGGCCACACTCGTGCCTGTTCTCCTGATAAGTGTGGGCAGTGTGATTGAACGTGAACAAGAAGGTACTTACGTAGAGTTATTCACCGCAGGGACACCAAATGAAAGCCGCTCACCAGGGCACTGCTGCAAAGAAGGCTGTTACAGCGGACCCACATAGTGAATCCTACACATTTATAGATATACACATGTAGGCGTTAGACCACATTCTGCTAGGCGTGAACGACTGTTCAACCAACAGGCCCTAATACACGGATCCTTCGCAAATCACTACAGTAATTTTACATAAATGAAGCCGGGGAACGCGAATACGGTAGCTTTACGACTTCGTGATTTCCGAATAGATAACGTATCAGTCAGTAGCGTATCAAGTTTCGCTCTACGGGTATAAATTTTTCTTACGCGTAGTCTCTGAGTCCTCGAAGGTACGCCGTGCAACCTTTGATAACAAACGTGTGTTGAACCACGTGATAAACTCTCCCAATCGAGGCACGGGCAAGCTGTATAGCGTACGTACGTCAGTCCAGGTAGTAGCGACATCCTTCAATTGACAGAGGCTAAGAGCTAAAACCTTGTGGCGCTACTGCCTATGACTCTACTTTTAAAACTCATAGTCACACTTAGATGAATATGTACAGACGACACGAGCTGAAATTGCTGTTGTACCGCCGATTTGAACGGGGTCCTCATTTCAAAGCTCGACACGTAGAATTTCTGCCGCGAATATGGCGAGACATACCTTTCCCTCACTCCAGAGTCGGTTCCATCTGCACAGATGAACCCCGATGTACTCACCCACAATAGTGTACTCGTTGGAGTCGCAGCGAAAACAGAACCATTACTAATGATGTGTGACTAACCCGCGAGTTTCGGTGAGCAACTGGGCAGACGCACGGGGGTACGCATATACGCGTACTCTCTCAACGGATAGTGACTCTATCCCTCCTGACGATCTTCTCGTACTCTTCGCATTTTCTCCGCTTCTACGTATTGTTTTTTACGTGAACCCGCCAAAAATCGGTAGAAGCGTTCGTAAAGACGACGCACGCCGACACACTGGACTGAATACGGCCTAGTTACCGTAAAAACAGAGGGTCCCGAAGGATGTGG
>NW_021150172.1:0-638 GCF_002837175.3 Physeter macrocephalus
GAAGATTTCCTCAACTTTATATCCAGCTCCTTTACTAAATGTGTTAATTTTTCTATTTCAGTCTTCGTTTCCAAGAGTGCTTGTTCTCTAAAGGTTCTTCTTTTTTTTAAAAAAAAATAGCATCCTGTTCTTGTTCTGGTTTCCTGAATCAATATATTTCTTGGTATCTGTCAGATATTGATTATATTTTAAAAATATTGTTAAATCATTTTCTGTTTTCTGTGTAATCTCTATTTCCTCTGAGTTCTTTTTCTGTCCCTTTCTGTCTTTCTGTTTATGAGTTTGTTTGGGTTTCTTTCACGTTAGAATGTTTTCTCAAATATCAGGTAACCTGTGCATGCTTTTTCATACTGGAGGGGGAAGCTATGGGGAACACAGGGCTTGGTGATGGATGAGGATTGACAGCTGCTGGACCCCTCACAGGAGCTATAGAGGACATTACAAGACGACCCCAGGCATCTGGATTAGTCTTTTCTCTCTCTGGTTAGTTTCCTCAGAGATGAATCCTTCAGTGCCATCAACTGCCAAGCATCACTGCTAAAACTCTGTTACACAGCTGGAGACTGGGGCCTTTTAAAACTTGGAGTAGGGACTTTATCCCCACTTCTCTACCCTTTCTGCTGTTCTAGATCCAGAAC
>NW_021150172.1:5637-5955 GCF_002837175.3 Physeter macrocephalus
TTTGCGGTGCGCGGGCCTCTCACTGTTGTGGCCTCTCCCGTTGCGGAGCACAGGCTCCGGACGCGCAGGCTCAGCGGCCACGGCTCATGGGCCCAGCCGCTCCGCGGCATGTGGGATCCTCCCAGACCGGGGCACGAACCCGCGTCCCCTTCATCGGCAGGTGGACTCTCAACCACTGTGCCACCAGGGAAGCCCCAAGATCTCCCACTCTTAAGTGGAACATCTGCAACCCAACTCCAAGCTCTTTCTAGTCTATCATCTTGTATCCGCTCACAGGAGAGTTTGCTTCTCTTGCCAGCTCTGCTAAATGGAGTTTTA
>NW_021150173.1:0-453 GCF_002837175.3 Physeter macrocephalus
GGTGGTAAAATAACAATAGTGGACTCCTTTTCTTCTTATTTCTGTGGTGCGGGGGCTTGAAGGTGCGTTTACAGTGTAGATGACGGGCTGCTGACACTGCAGCAATAGAGTAAACAGCGCAGTTGTGAACATAACGACGATTAAGTTACTGCGATGCAAGGGTGTTTGAGTTAAGGTTCCCATTGGAAAGCAGACGAGTACTCCTAGGCACACTTGGTTTTCATGGACTGTGGTGCCCGTGCTACATGAATATAACAGTATAACCAGAGTTTCCCGGTGATGCATCAGTTTTGGGGGAAAGGGACACGTATAACAGGAAGCCACACGTTTCAAACAAAATAAACGCACTTCTAATATTGACTATTCTGTATATGCTGTGGTGTCGATGAGAAATGCACGTTCCACCTGACCTATATAAGAGCAAAATCTCCTGCAAGTTTCGACAGAAGTGCT
>NW_021150173.1:5679-5955 GCF_002837175.3 Physeter macrocephalus
TCCACGGAATAACAAAATGCTACCGTATGATTATACAAATCAAGAGACTGTCTCACACGCTGACGCTAAAGTTACTGTAACACTTATACGTATTACCTGGAAATGCGTACATGCGTATATATACTAACAACAGTAATCCGCCAGTATATTGTCTGAAAGTAGTATTCCGTCCCTTACTCCCAAGAAGGAACCGAAAGGGCGCATACGTATTGGCGCTGTCCTCGAAAAAAATGACTACGTCAGGAAACAGTGGCTGCTTTTCCCACGCTGCCATGC
>NW_021150174.1:0-211 GCF_002837175.3 Physeter macrocephalus
AATGTTGCATTCGTTCCCTGAAAAAAGGTCAACATATGATAGCATGTGTGTACATAGATGCTCCCGGATATACGCCTACAGTGCACATAAAAAGGTCACAATAACCGTTTTGAAACAAGTGAGTATTTCAGTTTACAAGGGTGTGGTTAGAAGTTTAACAAATTACACATATATATATATATACATATATATATATATATATATATGTACA
>NW_021150174.1:4882-5955 GCF_002837175.3 Physeter macrocephalus
GAAAGCCTCTGTCCCGCGTGCGACGCTCCCTGCACGAGTGTCCCTACGCCTTAGAGAGGCCCGTAGTCTGTGTGCCTGTACCGCGTACGAGGCTTCCCGCACGAGTGTTAGTAGCGTGCCCTAGTCTGAGTATCTTCTGCTTAACACCGGCTTCTCTTCAACCGTGTCCCCCCGCACAAGTTACTGTCCTTGTGTTTGCGTCGAGAACGCTTGTCCCTGTTCCAAAGCATGTCCGTGCTTTGGTGTTACACGGTTGAGAAGGAAAGGAGGTGTTCTTTTATTAAAGCGCTCCCACATACAGCGGGCGACCATGACACCAATGAATGCTGGGACAACGGCGGGAATGAGTGCACGACGGAACCATTACTGGAAGTGGGGACACTCCTGTAGCTTTGCCCAGTCTTACGGTTGTACACTGAACTGCAGCGAGTTCCTTCGTCCACCTGTTCCGGTTCCGGACGCGCTTGCTTTGGTGCAAGTGAGGGTGCACTGTGCCTCTCACTAGTTAACCACCAGACCACTACGCCGGCGCGGACGGCTACGACAGTATTGGCCTGCCAGCGTTCACACAAAGGCTGCTATGCCTCGAGGACATACTACGGACAAACCTGCATAAAATTAGTTTCTGCTAGTAGCGGCCTTGCACATGCAAGGTGAATACTCTTTCAAGGCACTTGGCGCCGTTTTAAGAACTATGTGGAGTCCCGCATATCTGGCAGGCCTTGGAGAGCTTAGTAAGCTGTCACGTCTCAGAGCGGGGGTGCCTCGTGGACCTCAGCTTCCTCCAGAGGAAGATTATGGCGACGCACAGCAGTTAAAAAGCTTCCTTAATTACCGGTTTAAGGCGAGTAATCTGACAAGTGGCTCGATGGGGAGGTGGAAGTAATGTTTCATGAACGGGTCCAGTGATTTGCTCTAGGGGCACAAACTTGCCATGTGTGCTTATTCGCGCCGAAGGAGATTGCCGGCCCATGAAGTAAAGTCATGCATCTTTCGGTGTATGTACAGTCGAGAGCCTCTATGTTTCCTTCGATCACAAAACATCTGCAGCGTGGCTTCTTTTCACAAATTTG
>NW_021150175.1:0-417 GCF_002837175.3 Physeter macrocephalus
TCCTTGTGTCCACTTTCATAGTGTTTGGAATTTGGGGGGCGGGCGGTATGGCTGTCATCAATGCTCGGCCGGTCCTCTTCAGTTCCAAAGCCAGTAAGTTGCGGCCCACTACGTGCTTGACCCTCCATAGAGTGAACTGCTATACTCCTCTGCCATCTCCTGACGCTCACGCAGTTCCTCATCGCTGAAGACGCGAAGCTTGCCTAGACAAACAACCGTATAGCTTTTTCAAAACTGCACGAAACGGTGACAGAATGCCGTTACATTATCCTACGAGTCGCTTGTAACTAGTATTGTTCAGGAGATCATTTGTCGACCCTCATGTAGTCCATTTATTCGTACTCGCGTACCCACAAGTAGTAGTCAGTATACGGGTGTCCACAGCCATAAAGATTCATGGTAATATTTGCGGGCTTT
>NW_021150175.1:5051-5954 GCF_002837175.3 Physeter macrocephalus
AAACCAAGAAGACCCGGCTCAAGACAGCATGCGTTTGCTGCGTGTTCGCCTGCAAGATGACGCTGGAGTGTTCAAACCTAAAAGCGGAAGATGCATGCTTGCGTATGTGCGAACCTGCGCACGGTACGAGTATGGGAACCCGTTAAGACTGACACGGTTCTTGGATCAGCGCGGGTGCCGAGCTACAGGGCAAGTAACAATGCTTGTGGGTTACTCTTCCCTCACAAGTAAGCGTTGTTTCACCGGAGAAGCCGGAGCGCCAACACATTTGAGCGGACGCTACGATGTCCATGAAGTGTCTACACTCCGGGACAGCCCGTCAAAAGTCACAGGTGGACGATGGACCCAGTCTCTGCCTTGTACAGGTTATATAGTCTCTTCAGTGACCCAGCGAAGTTCGTCCGTACGATGGAACGCCAAAATTTAATTCCTGGTGCCCGGTAGCCGGTAAGATGGACTTCTGGGTTGGCAAGGTGGTATTCGATGCATATGTTTTCTTGCAGCACTGTTCGGTTGTGGTCGACAAAATTTTGCATCGTCCGCATGTTTAGCTACAATGACCCGCACGGTGTCGAAACCATTAAAAAACGTGGAGACGAGCTGAACTGACATCGTATGCGACCGCGGCTGCGCAACTCCACTGCCCCGCAGACAGACGGATACATATGTGCATAGATACTTACACAATGTAATTCTGGATTAAAACAAATAGACACGAAGCTCCAGAGCGTCACTCAATTCCTTCACACATGTTCTGGTCCGTACACATCCATTATTTTCAACCGTGCACAAAACTGTCGCCGCATGCACCCAGAACTGCTAATCAGGGCTGGATTAGCGTGTGACGGTGTGGCGACACGAAGTGAGAGAACATATTTCCACACAACCAAGGCCCTCAAAGAC
>NW_021150178.1:0-1149 GCF_002837175.3 Physeter macrocephalus
ATTTGCGTTGGGATGACTAGCTGCAAGTGTTCAGGCACAACACGGGCCTGTGCACGGTCACGTAGATTTGCCAACGCATCAGTACACAGATCGAGAGAAACTGAGACACAGAGAGGGCTGTGGAGAAAGAAGACATAATGTATCTCCGTGAGGCAGAGTCGGCCCCGTCGGTACAAGTGACAGATGAAGTGTGAAAATTGAGATCAGAAGGACCTAACATTTAAGAGTGTAAACATTGATACGTACGGAAGCAAAAGATTGGTACATTGTGTAAACTCTACCCTTCAAGCCATACAGAGGTTTCAGTGCTATTTCCTATTAGCACATGATAGACTACATATATATATATATATATAGATAGATAGATAGATAGATAGATAGATAGATAGATACATATGTACGTAATCGTACACCCTGCAGCACGATTAGTGCGTACGATAAATGGAGACGCATGTATACGCGTAATGAGGGCTGAGGATAAAAGTCCCGTTACTAAGTACTCGAGACTGAAAAAACTCCTTCAAGTTGGCACTGGCGCCTATTTCTGCGCGCAGATAGATTCATATTTGTGCTGCCGCAATGCGCCAATTACCCCTGATCAGCAAGGTAGTGCCCCGTCTATTACCAAATGAGGCTTCACCTTCGCTGGAGCGGGTAGGAATATCAAACACCGTTCTGTAGGCTGTCTCGGAAGGGATGTGCTCTTCGGCCCCGCAGTAGTACTTCCTCCCTAGGGAACGTCTCAATTCATGTTCGAAAGGCTAAATACGCTCTGGTCCATCCTTAGTGAATGCTAAGACGCACCAACTGTGCAGCAGTAACAGTTTTCTTTCCTGTGTAACTACAGAGAGTGTCCCAATCCTGCAGACACATAGGGGCACGTAAATAATTATTCCGGCCGAACACGAATACGTACATACCTGCGTAATGTGTATGCATCAACACACAAGTACCTAGGTTTCATCTGGAGATGAGATACGAGCCGAAGACGCTTGTGTGTCCAGCTTATCTGCATCAAGTCAATCGGAGGTGCTGTATCGATTGCGGTGTTTTGGATGCACGCCCCTGGTAGAAGCATTTCGTTTTTCACCTCCACTAAACACGCACCATACCGTCCACTAGACCTTGCCGCGTCCGTCATTCGCAGTA
>NW_021150178.1:4528-5954 GCF_002837175.3 Physeter macrocephalus
CAGCATACGGGGCAACCCTTCTACGTCGTCTCTATGTCCTATTCTTTCAAAGGTCACTCACCACAACCTTTTGGTGGCTCCTTACCAATGTTCGTTCCCGGAACGTTGCCACGTGCAGTGAGTCTCCGCTTTGTACACTGGCGGCATGGGCAGGCACTGGCACAATATGCTTGGTCCCACTGCAGTTATCAACGCGCGGATGCAACGCGTATGATTCGTGCATACCACTTCGTTGATGTGCTAAGGTCTTTGACTTTTGTGGGCTAAGATAAAGCAACAGTTTACGTTACTCCTACAACGAAGATGTTATCTGCGTAGTGAAGGGGTCTGGTTTGCGAACGTGCAGTGGCGCTGCAAGCAAGACCAACGATTACTCTACAGAAGTAGGACCTTGACATATTGTATAATGGGTCTCTATGAACTTTCCGTTTCTGCGGGGGAAGAAGCACTGCTCAGACGTTTCAAGTCGCAGAGTTTCACGAACTGCTCAACCCACCTCCAACAAGTTGTATAAACAGACCGCCTTGCGTGTTCGTGTTTGTGTGTGTTTGTGTGTGTGTGTGTGTGTTCCCGTGCAGAAACTCGCGGGTCTGCTCAGATCCTTTCGAGCGGGTGGTCGTATGGGGCAGCAGCACTTACGGGTGTAGCCGCTGCAATTCTTTGACCGCAGGAGGCGAGTCCTTCATCAGTTTACAGGTTGTACATACTGGGTAAATTCTCGTCACTTCAAGTCGATGGACTACTTGAACAAAAGAGCCTTGAGGATAGTGTCTCGCCCACAAGTTCTAGGTGGGCTACGTGGAAAGTCACACTTGCCGAGTTTGTCTGGCTCGATCGTAGTGGTACATTAAGTACAGGTGTATGCCCAGACTAAAATATTCAGTAACGGATCCCTACAGAGGGATGCCTTTATGCCGGTTATATTCCTCGTGCACGTCTGTATCCCTGCAAATATGGGTGCGTGGGTGTTGAATCACGAGCTTGTACGTCTGTATCATATATGCAAGCACACGACGTAGCTGCAGATGTGTATGGGTGTATTTTTGGTGTGACACCTACGACTTTATATGACGAGTTAATGTAGCAGTAGCTTCAGTATGTCGTGCCTTCCGGGCGAAGATGTGCAAGCCTGAGTCATGGTGATGAAGGAGAGAACATGAAATGTAAGGAAGCGTTTCGTGGTTTTAGTGAAGAAAAGCATCAGTTCGAAATCAGGAGTATGGAAACTTCGAGGCCGAAAGTCTGTGCCTCGGTAGATTCAGTGGTGGCCTTGGGTGGAGGTCATCTTGGATTCCTGAAACCAGGTGACTCTACTGTGAACCTAACGTCCCTTAATGCATATGTTGTATATAGTCACCCTTGAATTTAGGTACAACTGTGCACAGCAAAGAACCCCATTTGTAATTTAGACTAGAAGGGAGTGGTC
>NW_021150181.1:0-515 GCF_002837175.3 Physeter macrocephalus
ACTAGGATGCTCTTCGTACACCAGTCCTAGGCGACAGCCGCACCTCAAATGATGAAGCAGCGAAGACTATAGGCAGCAAGGCAGCACTAGCCGTCGATCCGGGTGACATTCTGTGACTCTTGGGTCCCCGAATTCCTTGCCTCGTGCCGTCTTCCTCGCGTGCATCTGGATTTTCTACGGTGACGTGACAAAATTCAAGTAAACTCGCCGTCATCGCTCTGGTGAAATCTGTGACACGCGAACACCGAAGAGACTGATTTGCTACATGCCGCATTGCGGAAACGTTTTCTCCTCTCCATCACGGGAACAGCGCTTCTCGGGCACGTTCTGTGAGAGCACGGTGATACGTAACACAATCATGGATCCTTGGTAGTTCAGTGTTTCTATTTATGTACAAGCGCAGACTTCGACATCCGTTTTGTAAACCTTCGACGCTGCATAGGTGTGAACATCTGCACATTTGCCATCACTTTTGGATTTTCTCGCTAACCGGCAGGGGTGGTCTCGAAACTGGT
>NW_021150181.1:5734-5953 GCF_002837175.3 Physeter macrocephalus
TGTGTCTCGTACTATGTAAGGGGGACATAAAAGCTGAGTGTCTCGTCAGATGCACGTGGTGGTGCAGTACTCATGTTCTGCGCTCTTGGCAAATCGACGGACAAGTGATATCTGCTGATCCCGCTGGCCGTTCTTCAACTTCACAGCATGGCAGAGTGGCCCCACAGTCACGAGTTAATAAGGGAGCGCCACCGGCTCGGCAAGCGTCCCTTGCGGTGT
>NW_021150184.1:0-973 GCF_002837175.3 Physeter macrocephalus
GGATTTTTCCTATTGACACCTGGGCAGCCCGACACGCAGCGTGAGTAAAACCGAGGCGATTTGCAGAAGGAAAAAAAGTAAAAACTAACTACGCTGACACACTAGTCGTGCCGTTCGCGACCGAGCACCTCTCCTCGTAAGGAGCTGCCGCTAAACGAGCTGCTCTGCTAATTCTGACACTTCCTATTAACCCTCGACTACGCATCCCTATACCGCAGCTCGTCTTACAATGTTAACACCGGCTACTGCTGCGTGTAGCAAAAGTGTGTCAGCGCAGGCTGCCTCTGCTGTTGCTGCGGAGTAGGTGTCAAAATCCTCGTCTCGTGTATTCTCATCGCATTCGCTGGAACACTTGTAACAGTAAAAGGTAAGAGGTTTGTATCTGTCGCTTTTCTGCATAATCCGGAGCCATTCACTGCCCATTGGAGGAGGAAACTCCCGTTGCAATTCCGATCAATTCTGCAGCATTTCGGTACACAAGAAGAGAAATAAGACTACGTATATTGCGAATTCGACGCAGGTTCACCAAATCCGCTGCCTCTTTCCTTTTGGAGGAAAAAACACCGCTTGAAGTGTACAGCACCCACTGGACTTCAAGACGAAGCTGAAGCGAAGGAAGAGGTTACAGACCGCATACCAACGACAAGATGCGTAGCTACACATCTGTAACATTCTCAGTCAGTTTCACTGTATGTATGTAGAGTTCGGTAAGGGGATAGAAACTACCTTCACGCATACTACCTGCCACCATACCGGGAGCACCCTTGCTTGAAAGCACTTGAGCCCACGTGTACAGCTGTGAGTTGTTATGGATCTAAAACCCTTCTGTCTTCACCAGCAAAATGGGTGCCAAAACAGTCCGTGAGTGCCACAAATCATGAAACAGACGAATGTGCGAAAAGGCAAGCGCACGCGAAACCTGAGTTTGTAGCCTTATGCGTCTATCCCAATGTTCGCAATGACAAACGCGCAC
>NW_021150184.1:4789-5952 GCF_002837175.3 Physeter macrocephalus
CAAAATTATTTTCACCCTACGCTGTGTCGCAATTAGTATAAGCAACCTTGACAAACGCATTTTTCGGGCTGTATGCATCAGGTGTCGCCGACAGGCCGTTTTAACACGGGTATACCTCTGAAACGCCCGAAATACGTGTACAAAGGAGCCTTAGAATGATGCCTAAGGCCACACTTCGCCACCGACAAGTGCCCGCAGTCCCACCATCATGGCTCAGACTTGTGAAAGTAAGAAAAGCGACGCCGCCTTCATTACGGGATGCCAACCCCTTTTCACTCCGCATAGGTACGACGGCAGATATTAACATGTAAAAACATGCTGAAATAATTTCCTTAAGCATTCGACATTACGGACACGAGCATACCATCGCTGTACGCAGCGCGGGCAGTTTTCGCTGGCCTTGGTATCGTGAACAGGTGCGTCGTCGCATACCGAGTTTTACGTCGCCAGCTAGCGGCCGGGAGACATCGGAAATGCCTCACGCGAAACATGCAAGATGATGCAAAACACATATTGATGTCCTCTCTTGTATTTGAGTGTTTTCCATCGATCCCCCCAGCAACGGTACGCTATTTCATTTTGTCATTCCTGAAGGCCGAAATGTCCACACGTGCAGCGCGTTTTCTGTTGCTGTTGATCTGCGTACTAGTTCGCCCGGTTAACGGCGTGTTGTGCTGCCAACTTGACCGCGCTGCAGAAGCTGCTGATTCTCTAAGAACGCACGATTTTCATCTGTGTGGCTGTTAGCAGCCGCAGTGGTTGCACGTTAAATGGCTGCCGCTTGTGCAAATTTGTGGCACGTACATATATTACGTGAGGAACCAGATAACCGCAGAATACACCTTTTGTGCATTCCACTTGATGCAGGACTTCCGTATGTGGCTTGTCTTCGTTACCCCGCAGACACTCAGACACTGATTGTATGCCGATGCATGTAGGTGGCCGTTTAGGTAGCTGTAACAAAAGAAGTTGGCTGCGCTGTGCACCCCAGTCGTAGGTGTACACGACGGTGCACCGGAGTGACACATGTGAATCTCTGTATACTGCCTGCATATAGGCTGGTGAGGCTACTATTTATGTGTCGTTGTGGCGCATGTGTCGAAAGACTATGTCGCAGGTTTGCGAAGCGCATATTGTGAACAACCATTACTGGAAGTGCTTTA
>NW_021150185.1:0-1508 GCF_002837175.3 Physeter macrocephalus
TGCCAAGGCTCATGCATCCTCAGTCTCCTGTGACAGTGGTAATCCTCGTAGTTACTTTTGTGGACACGTGGAGGTTTCATAACAGGAGATTGTCGGACCCTCTCCAAGGGAGCAGCTTACCCTTCTGAAGGCTGCTGTCGCGCTGGTGACATCGTACCCGTTGCAAAGAAGGACTGTAGCAATGCGTCCACGCTGAAATTAAGTTGTACGCGTCTGCTCGTTAGTGAACACTTGGAGGTTGGCCAGCCATCAAAACTCTACTGTCGTAGTGATGGTCCTCATATCCGTGGTGAAGGACGACGATGTTGAAGCATGCGCACATGACCATGTTCACTGCTAACAACCCCAAATGGAAGTGATAGTAATGTCCAGGAGGGCCATCGCACGTAACTTACGGATATTTGACTGTTCAGACTGTGAAGTACCACCTCAATTTTCAGCCTTATCGTCACGAAGGATGCCAGTTTTTGACAGCAGATCAGGACGCATTTCCCGAAGTGTGCCCCAATTCTTACGAAAATACAATTCTTACCTACGTACGGCGCGGAAAGAAAGACTCTAAAGTTTATAGAAGAATCGCGTTTCTGCAGAAGTGAGCTTACTACGTAATCTATTTTGAATGCAAGGAACATACCTCACCGCACGTGCATCCACGAGAACAAGGAGAGAGCGACCACATTTTCTTTTTCTGGCGCAGCGTGGCGACTGAGAGGCTGTGTGGAGCAGCAAAAATTGCACCCACAACGCAACAAGTAATGTGAAGAACCCGCAGCCATCCGTGCGTTAACGATGAGGAACCCGTACGAATATTTTCAAAGCAGCAGTCAGGAGTCAGCCCACATCCGTATAGGTTCCACATGGCAGTTACAGTACAAACCGTAGCAATTTCTTAAAAAAGCAAAGGGAGAAGGTTGTTGTAAGGTAAAGCAGAACCTCCCGCTCCAGTTCGAATGTCATCCCAGACAGCTGCATAAACCCTGTTGACAGCGGTCCAAAGAAAGTTTTCTTACGAAGTCCTTCGCCTTTCTAGCATCGAAGTGGAAGTGAAAATGGTTGGCAGATTGAATGTTGTCGCTAGCTACCGTCTTAAATGAAGCGCAGATACCCCAAAACCTTTTTAGGATCGTGCGTGCTACGGTGAACCAGGTTTACAACGAAGTTGATCACGACGGGGAAAGGTGAACCCACCGCTAGTGTATAGCAAGGACTTGATACTGCAAGACCTTGACAATAAGCAATACAACGTTTGCAAAGAACCACCCACATCTGTCTCCTCTGCATACATATGCCCCCTTACAAGAATGGTGCAACTGCTAATCTCTGTGTTTAGCTCGCTGTCTCGTTCCGCCTGTCCCTACTCCTTCGCATGTCGAGTTTGAAGCGTAGCTTGTGCAGATTATCATTCAAGCTGTTGCCAAATACGCTCTCCCTCCTTCACAGCTCGAGCCGTCCGTACCCAACAACGGCTAATATATCTGTGTGGAGGGCCCCACTTTTTCTCAGGGGGG
>NW_021150185.1:5376-5951 GCF_002837175.3 Physeter macrocephalus
TTGTTTGATGTCATCGGCTCGTGCGGCGCGCGGAACCCAGCTGACGAACACGGTGCAGCGTTCGCGGAAGAAGCCCAGACTGTGCAAGTGTTCTTCCGTGTCACGGGCAGACTCCAGCCTCTCTTTCTTGCCTTCAGCGTCCGCTCTCGGCGACCGTCGGTGAGGAACGCAGTCCCCGCTCGCTGCAACTTCTAGTCCTTCGCCTCCCCAGTTTCTTTTTTTGTCTCCTTGCTTACCGGAGGTCGAGCCCTTTTGTTTAGTTTTACCTTTGTCAACCGCTCCTGAAGAAGGTGGCCCTTCCCCGGAGGTATCCTCCGCACCCCACTTGATGCGAGTGGGTTGCTTGAATATTGATTTCATCGGTGCCTCTGCGTTGTCACGAATACCACCAGCTGGACTGGGCTCACGCTTAACCAAAGGTTCGGTCAGCTGTAGCTTGCAGTCGTCTTTGTGGGTTCGAAAGGAAGGGTACACTTTCAAATTGGCGTATGTTGCTGCCACCCCTGCCAAGTTACTGGCAGCTGCCAGTGAACATCTCTCGACCTTGAAACCTGAAGACGCGTCATCTGTCACGT
>NW_021150188.1:0-228 GCF_002837175.3 Physeter macrocephalus
TGTAAAATTGGGCACATTTTCTTCGATTGCGTTATACCTACGCTTGCAAACAAATGTCTCTGTGGAGTTGAGAGCTACTGTGCGTGTGGAGTGGGCATCAACTTTTCCAGTGCACATACGGTTCACAATTTGACTAGCCGTCATTCGCCAGGGTATATAGAGGGGATAGGCGGGCGCGCTACGGTTGGGCCGGCCAGACGGGTCGCGATATTGCAACGAAGGAGAGTA
>NW_021150188.1:4439-5950 GCF_002837175.3 Physeter macrocephalus
CTCGTGCACAGACCTCTTGCAAGCAGTATTTCATAGATGTGCTTCATGGAGGGATAACCCTTTCTGTACATGCTGGATATATACAATGTAAACGCCGTTTGTGGAGGTACTTGCATGCTAAACAGATGTACGCAAATGTGTATTTATGCATTCATATGTGTGGTAAGGTCAGTGTCTCCGTCCAAGCAGTCAATTACACGTTTTTTTGTCGGAAAAATATCTTATCCGCCCAAAACAACTACTTTCTTCTTTCCCTACTGTAAATTACTTCTCTGCAGGCTTGCCTTGCAATGGAAACCACAGAAACTCTCGTGTACAGACCTCTTACAAGCAGTACTTTACAGGTGCGCTCCATGGAGACCAATTGCACGACTTCACATTAAGTGAGAGATGTGACTCGAACACGACTATCTGTGTGTGGTCAGCCTGTGCGTATGTATGTACATATACATGCATATGTACCCACGCGCGTCAGGGCGGCATTGTGTGTTGAAATATATGTACATGCATGTTTATGTACATACGTGCATACACACATACATGTGTGTACTCTCTATACATAATATTCACACACATTTACACACAAATAGGACGTCACTTGTAGCTGCAGTGCACACTTCGTAGAATGGGCTGCCTTCTTAACACAACTTTTCAACGATCTACTCAGATGATTCTGCTTCGCTATAGCGTCGAGGCTGGATGTTGCAGTAGCGGCAGGCCGTTTGTTCCTTTAGACAGTCTATTACTGCACGAGGGCATGTTCAAGACTACAGAACAGAAGAACGTGTCCCGTGTCTCTAGGCGCTTCTGTTTGCTTCTCCTTCTCCTCCCCCTCCAGCAAAACTAACAGTACTAGTCCGGATCTTCCTGATTCATTATTGCTGCAGGTGGATCCTGCATCCTGTGTCTTGTCGCTCCCTCCTCCACAAATTCAGCTACTATATAATGGCTCTCACGCCCGGTGCGGTCGCCCTTCCACCTTCCACTGCTACATGTGTAAGTTACTTGTATGCGGCAGCGGGGGAGTTCAGCAGAGGTTCAGCAAGAAACATGCTCTTTGTTTGAGATCTACTACGACATAGTCACATCAGAAGTAGGGCGACATATACCAAGAGATGAGGACAAGCTTTTTGCATTCGTATCCGCGCAATCACGTCTACTTGAATACCATATAAAATAATATTTATTTGCCGGAACAGGTTTTACCCAGTCACAGTGGTGCTCCACCTTGCTGCTTTACTTAGTTCGTCCAGCCTGCTTCTGCTTACATGCACAGTCCACACGTGGGCAACCTGTCCTACCGTTCTGCCCGAGAGCGCCTGACATTAAATGATGATGAATTATTCGACGACAGAGATATATACGTGTTTACTACACATGTGAGGGCAGTTGTCTCTCTGCGTTACGGGCACTTCCTTCTGAGTTTGTGCATGTCGAATTGTGAAAAAGTAGGTGTACAGTCCTACAAACCTCCACGGAGCGCGCAATGGATGTATGTAACGTAGTCTGCT
>NW_021150189.1:0-1065 GCF_002837175.3 Physeter macrocephalus
TGTGTTTATTCCGCCGCGGCGGTACACATTTATCCCACATTCGACACCACAACCGCTTGTCATTATTTTATAAAAGAGGTGCCGTGTGCATGTTGTTGTTGAACAAAGAAAAGCCTGAGAGGACCCCAGTACCCTTGAAAATGTCCCCTGAGCCAGTCCTACAACACCCCATTCCGCGCCTGCCGTCTCCAATGAAGCTTTCTCCCGCCCAGCAGACAGTATTTTCAAAGTTAAGAAGCGAGGCAGCGAAGAAACTGCCGTCTGACGCTTCTCCTGATACGTTGAGTCACGTGCAAGCCACGAAATACACTGACAATCCACTACATCGTAAGAACGACAACGCCGCATTTTCCGTCACGGTCTAGTGGTGTAAACCCTAGCGCGGTAGTCTTACTAGTTCGGCTCATCGAGAAAGCTCTTACCCTACACATATGCTTAGGGTTCTTGCGAATATGTATTACATAGGTAGCTTGCACAGCTGAAAAGTTTTAGATGACCAGGGGCGGTAGCGAACACTCGCACTTACGCCCGTAATTTAACGTGCAGAATCCTACTCCACGCATGTGCAAATATATATTTTCCTCTTCTAAGCCGAGGCAGCCGTTTTTGTCAGCCATCGTTCAAACCGCTGGTGAAACCGGAGCAAAAGATGCACGATGACGTTCTCACGTGTACGTACCGCCGCCTCCATTTGTGCATGCAGGGGAGTGCCCTACCGTCGAGACCAATTTTGGGAAATGCGGTACTACTTGTGGCCGAGGAATATCATATGGCTTTTCGACGTCCTGGAAAAGTGACCGGTGTTCAGTTCGCTTGGAGGTAGAAACGTGCACAGGTCTCGCTGGCTGCAAAAGTAGGTTCCAATGATAATATACGAGGTAGACACGGACTGAGCGACGCACCGGCAGGCAGAGCCGCGCCGAACACACGAGAGACAAACAGTACGTACCATTACGTACTTCAGGGTCAACCGCCGCCTCCGGTTTCCGACACGGATGAGTTTTCCGGGCCAAGAAACCCGCACCCCGTCCAGCATAAGGGCACTTTGTGTGTTCGAACAAGCAC
>NW_021150189.1:5532-5950 GCF_002837175.3 Physeter macrocephalus
TGTGCATATCTAGCGCACGAACACACGACAGCAGCTATCAGTGATAGTTTTAAACTACACAGCTCTCACCGGCCCAGATGTGCGTAGTAGACCGTGTTTATTCGTTGTGCATCTGGCGCATACTCAGATTCAACGGAAGTAGTCGCGGACATGCACGCACAATAGTCGTGACCTTCGCAGAGTTTTGTACGGCCCTTTGCTCAGCACGCTCAAAATAACAAAATCGTGTTCTTCGGCCGTACATAGATGCCCCACATGGTGTTTCAACAGGTATCTGTCCTCACACGCATATGTTCCATGGAAATGTCATGAGAAGTAATTTGTCTCTTAGCTCAAATGTATTTCAATGTGCATGAAGAGTGACCAGCGCAACGCTGTGAAGGACCGCTGGTGCAGACACTTTCTTTTTGACAGGGGC
>NW_021150190.1:0-3447 GCF_002837175.3 Physeter macrocephalus
ATGGGGGGAGAAAACATTTGGTTCCCTCCGAAGCTTGGACGCAAGGCTTCTTACGGTATCGTGAGAAGTTCTGATCCGCTGCGAAGGATGTAGACCAGTAGAGCGCACGCAATTTGTTGACATCTTTATGCCAAGCGGAGCTCTGGCGGCACACCCTCCTATCTACAAACCCTCTTCAAACTGTAACACGCGCTTAAACTTGGCCGAGTACAACGTCTGCTGCAGGCAGCACAAAAGTCAGCTCAGCGCTGTAGATACGTCCGCCAGATACGTGTATAGGTAGAGTCCAACACGCGTCACGCTCCGTTTTTAACTCTTTTAGTGCGCCTGGTACCACATCTTTTCGTCGAGCGATATAGCTGCTGCTTTCTGGGAGTCGTCCTCTCTCACCGAGTTCAAGGAAGTAGAGGGAACGAAAAGCCTCATGTTGTGCTAGGCGCAGGAATGAAATCGACAAGAGCGTTCTCTAAACACCACGTGATCCAGCGCTGTCCCCTTACGTCTCACACCACTTTACGCGGAAAAAGTATTCTACGTCTTGGGTGAGATGTCTGCTTGTCCAGTCGTATTGCAGATAGCACGCACCTGCTGGCGTGTCAACTCTTAGAAAGGAAACAGTCTACGTTGTGCGACGCGGCCCGCCGGTTTCAGGCCTCCTCATTTTCGCAGCTCTGACAAGCTGTTCCGTACGCTCTGCGGCTGGGTGGGCCCTGCATTTTGCTTCTGCGGAAAGCACAACTCATCTGAGGTGAAGCACTTTGATGGCGCTATCGGGGCAAACATTTCAGGCGAAGCGTTCGAAGCATACCCACTTCTCCGAGCTCACCACATTGCGTTTCGACGCGAGATTGCACTCCAGTGGCTAGTTAAGAATGTACCCACTTCTTCTCTAGCAACCTGCACATACGCGCCGTCACTCTGTAGCTGCAGTCACTTCTCGTTTGCGTATACGTCTCAGGTCTTTTTTCATGTTGATTATGTGAAAGTTCCTCATTAGGCATTTATACATAAATTTGCAGTTGAAGCCTGTATATACTAATTAAAGAAGCACCACGCCGCGTCTCCTGTTGTATGCCTACGCCAGTGCGCTTTTTATGCATCGCGACGCAGTGCGGCGTTCCGACCCGCTTCGTCTCCTATCAACCAGAGCACGTGGGAAGAGAGAAGAATGCTCTTTCCACAGCACCGGCGACCCGCTTCGTCTCCTATCAACCAGAGCACGTGGGAAGAGAGAAGAATGCTCTTTCCACAGCACCGGCGACCCGCTTCGTCTCCTATCAACCAGAGCACGTGGGAAGAGAGAAGAATGCTCTTTCCACAGCACCGGCGACCCGCTTCGTCTCCTATCAACCAGAGCACGTGGGAAGAGAGAAGAATGCTCTTTCCACAGCACCGGCGACCCGCTTCGTCTCCTATCAACCAGAGCACGTGGGAAGAGAGAAGAATGCTCTTTCCACAGCACCGGCGACCCGCTTCGTCTCCTGTCAACCAGAGCACGTGGGAAGAGAGAAGAATGCTCTTTCCACAGCTCCGACGAGTGGAGGGCTTTATGTTTTGACAGGGACTTCCACACGTGTACAGTGAACCAAATCCAGCGGAGACTACGTAGCGGAATGGCGACCGCCCAGCAAGCACGGTTCATGTACAGTAGGCTTTGCACAAGCAACCATATACATAATTTCGAATGGTACTGCCGCTATGAGGCAGCGTCGTATGCGTTCCCCGTGACGGTTGATAAAAGGAGACGTGGTGCGAAGGCTGTAAACCGACTGCATCCGCGCCTGGTAGGCTAAATGGAGGCGGACCAGTTTTCGTCCAGAAGCACTTCTTTGACAGAAGCGACTCGTGCACGCAGGAGAAAGGCAAGCGAACAAAAGGCACAACTGCCCTTCAGCAGCCGTGAGGTATATCCCCCTGTGGAGATCACTGCTATACCGCGGTGGAAGTCACTATAGTTTGATCACTCGCAGCCCGCCTACCCGTACACCTTCGTACTTTTTCACTTGCCCCCACTCCCGTCAAGGATCTTCCTGCGCAATATCTGATAGACTACCTTAGCCTCTTACTTGTATAGTGATCTGCCTTTTCCGATTATCTTTGCATTTGGTCGAGGACACCTACTTAGGAAGGGAGACAACAGAAATCTGCAGAGTCGCTTGGCCGCAGTCTGTCGGTCGCTGTGTACCCCCTACAGTCTTGAAAATTTAGCAGATTGACTCGATAAAATAGGTACAGAATGCAGGTGGCATCAGTGTCGCGAAAGTGTTTCCCAAAACGTTTGGGTAAGTGGCTGGTAGGAGGAGAACGATTTCACATGGTTTCACTTTGCTTTCTCGCCGCAGATGAAGTTTAGACCTGCGAAGGCATATGTAATGCCGCAAGCCTGCAGCAGCCCATGGTGTGAATTGCTGAGGTGACGAAGCGCATTTTAACAGCACCGCCAACACACACGCAGGCGCCAACCCCCGCCACCAGCGTCAAAAGCGTCCGCGTTAGCTACCGCAGAGGGCAGTCTAGAAAATACGCATACTCTGAAAAGGAATTTGTTGATATGTGTAGAATGAAGCTCACGATGTAGCGCCCCTACACGTGCCGCATACTCAACAGTGCACCTGTCCTACGTGCCTGACCGAGCCCCACAGTGCGATAGATGGCGAGGATTCAGCACACTGCAAGCCTGTACCACAGGCGGTGTCCGCCGCTGGCACGCAGTGTGATTATCTCGAAAGTAGACACAGTCCACGAACGCGTTGAGCGCGCATGTGGCACACGATGTCACACTCGAAGGAAGAGGGAAAGACTTCCCAGGCAGCGATGCCACTCAAGTGTGCCAAGTTCCCACCTATCATCCTTACGCTCACATGGAGTATGCACCCGCATCAAAAAATGTAGACATATACGTATATATCTTGGCCAATGGACTAAAGAGCCAGAGTTCAATTCAGTTACGTTGGCGCGCACGAGCGCCACACGTAGAAGCCACTACCGTACAGGACCCGCAGACGTAACGCAGTAACGCAAGTAACGACGGGTCTGTCTCTAATGTTTTATTACTTGTTGTCCACTAGAGATACAAGGGATGTCAAGGACTCAGACAGCCTTAAAGTCGTAAGACCATCATACGGCCAACATAGGGTTCTCTTCACTGATGTGTAGTTAGCTATCGTCGGAGAGATACTCTGACACACACCTAGGAGAAACTGCTTTTTTTAATTTGCTCTTCCAGTACACCAGTGTATTTCCTTTCACTTGCGGGTATCAACTACTATGTCCCTCGTCACACACGCCTGAGCAGTACACAGGCATCTACAAAATAAAATTTCTTGAATATACACCTTGTCGCGTCCATCAGCATATCTTCGAGTCGAGCGCTCGACAGAATGATTATTTGTCTTCTGTTGTAATTGTACTTCATTAAATTCTACACATGAAGTTCCTTACCACCCT
>NW_021150190.1:5653-5950 GCF_002837175.3 Physeter macrocephalus
AGATTGACATAGATGCGCACAAGTAAGAAGACGACGTGCCCTACTTCTCTTCTACAACTGCCTTCCGTCCACCTTACACGCACGCATGCATCGAATAGCCCTGATGCGACGTGGTAGCATCTTCTGTGCTCTGCATACAAGGTCTGAAGCGGTGCAAGCTAGCCTTACGGGAGAGAGGAAAGCCCCTCAGCAGCCAGCAGGCGATTAGGTGCAACAGCTGAATGGAAAAACAGAAGTCGAGGCACTTGCGTGTTCGCTGTACCACCAAAAAGACGATATAGGACCTGAAAGCAACGG
>NW_021150191.1:0-200 GCF_002837175.3 Physeter macrocephalus
GTTGGAAGGAAAGGACCTAAATGCATCAGCATGCGGAAAGATTCAGCAACGGTAGGAGACGCAGAACCACTAAGAGAGTGGAGTGCAACGCATCTCATAGCTTTTGCCACGTACGCACACATATACGTATCTATATCTCTTTGAGTATTCGGTGATCAGCCGATTCAACGCATCCGACTGAAGTTGAACGTCACGTTGAC
>NW_021150191.1:5353-5950 GCF_002837175.3 Physeter macrocephalus
TGACTACAGCCATGTGCCTTCAATCCACAAGAAGCGAAGGAGAACACTGCGTTGAGCTCTTGAGCATCACGTGCCAGATGGAAGTCGGAATACAAGAAGAAAACATGCTTAATCATCATGCACATTACCGTGCGGATGAAGAACAAAGGAAGGGGGTGACTTGTTGTCTTTTTTGTGGGCTAAACTAGTGCAGTGTGCACGTCTCTCTGCTTACCCTACAACTTGAGCCAGAATGCAAAGCTTCTGATAGAAACGCAAGAAGACGTGACTTGTGCGGGAAGCCTGAAACACAAACCACTGAGCCTTTCTACGGGACAGGAAAACAGCCCTCTAGTCGATCTTGCGTCTCTGCCCCCGTGTCGACCCGTGTATCTACAAATCTCTTATCTTCGTCAGTTCTGAGCCCTGCTACGTAGTGCAGTACCTCGTTGGCTTCCCATCCTCACCTTCAGGTCCACAGGAATTGCAGGTACTCTCGTGTACGCTTGAAACAAGTCTGAGCCTACTGCTGTTACCGAGCGTGAAACAACGTCCGCACAGTCGCTAAAGACTCGTTCTTGCATTGCAAAACCAACTTTTATCAAGGAATTTTGATTC
>NW_021150192.1:0-971 GCF_002837175.3 Physeter macrocephalus
TATTCCATAGACACAAGTACATCGTATTACGTACCGCTGACGCGAGGGCGCAAGAAACACCTGTATATGCAAAAGAACCTCAATTCTTACGTGTGGCGATTTTTCAATTCCAATTCATCGAGAATATCTGTAAAAACATGGTCAGGCATGAGACGCGTGCGAGGAGATCCCATAAGAAAGTTTGACTGCCTAAACCACATACATATATATCACTAAAGTTAGTTGGGGAAAAATTCGTGTCTACGTTCATCCTCCCTCGGGAATGTTGAAAGCTGTACTCTACACGCGCAAACCACTCTTGGTCATAGACCTACGCGCCATGTCTTTCTACCTCTTCCCGCATGTACACATGTATCTCTCTCTATCAAAATACCTCACTATCCAGATATTCGAACTGTAGGTCTGTGTGTGCATCTTTATATAACCGACAGCTATACTTACGCAGGCTAATCCACGTGGAGCAGAACTGCTACAAACGACACAGCTACATCCACTTGTGTGTCTCAGTTTCTTACTAAGCCAGTTCACAACTGTAAAGGACATGCTCTATAGTTGCTCGGTACGCGACCCCACGCGCCGCGGAATAAGAGGGTGTCTCTGGTGGATGTGCGTCTCCGTTGTTGCTAAACGTGCACACTGCTTGAAAGAAACCAGGACGCGAGCAAAGGCAGCAAATCCACTTAAGACAGCGGGCGACACCCACACAACCGTTGCACAAACTTTTCCTATAAGAAATAACGTCTCTCGTGTTCTCCCCTGCACATGTCAGGTATTGGGCGAATGCTCCGCGAGTATCACACGCTTCAAAAGGTTGATATCGAGCCCAAGAAACTTGACGTAAGCATGGCACGGGGTTTCCGTAAAGATACCTAGCGAGTATATGCCGCAACTAGACTGGGTAGTTCGTAAGGCACGTTCGTCAATTCGCAACCCGAACAAGCCTATCCCCGCAAAATGCAGAGCTGAAGCAC
>NW_021150192.1:1666-2402 GCF_002837175.3 Physeter macrocephalus
CATATATATATATATATATATATATATACGCATGACCCACACGCACGTGTACCTATAAATTTACTGTAAACAACACGTTGGTCCTTCGGCTATATTCAATCGTATATTTATGTCTATATAGTGTGGTTTCATGAGTAAATTCAGAGACAAATGACGCAGTGTAGAAGCTGCGCGTGCAAGACAAGAAAGCGTGCAAAGTTCAGTGGTGCCGCATGACACACACGGCTTAGGTGCTGGCTTTCATGATTTTTCCGTTGAACAGAGTAGCGATATGTACGTGCAAGGCTTGTGAAGTTTATACAAGCAGGGGCGCGACGGCGCTCGACGAAAATTTTCTCGTCCAGCCAGCTAAAGGAGATCCTCGCCTGTCTACACGCAGACGCCTTTGAGACTGACAACACAAACACGTGCTTGCCCACACTCAAGGCCGCCAACTACATCCGCATTGATCACTGTGGAAGTATGCACACATATACATATGTATATTTGCATATGTCTGCCTACTTCGTCGCATGCAGTTCCCGTTTCACGCGGCAGTCACAGAGTATTGAATGTATGCGGTTCGGCGTGTGCTTGGTAACTACACGTTTATACATAGAGAGAGATACACTAATGTACATACATATATATACGCATATTTACATGAATATTTGCACGATCTTTCGCGCTGCCTTCCATGAATCGGTGCCAGAAACGGCTGGAGCAGATTTATGAAGCGTATGCCCCAGAGAACAAC
>NW_021150192.1:5194-5950 GCF_002837175.3 Physeter macrocephalus
AACGCGTCGGCCTTATGGTGCGCACTGCAGATACCCACCGAGGAAGACCTCAAAGAAGTGGTTTTTTGTACTGTATTGTGCAACTAAGTTCTAAGCTCCTTCTGCTTTTCTGACATCGAGAGGAGACACAGGTAGATATGTATGTATATAAATGTGTATACATAAGCATGTATGCAATTTTAGTGCAGGAGTAACTCTTTAGCTACACACTGACATGTCACTTTCCTGGCGTTCTGTGCTCAAGCAAATGCCCCATGAATTCAGAGTATTGCACCATCTTCGACTGGCATGCCATAAAATGGTACAAGGTTGAAAAAGGGAATGTAGAGGCGCTCGATGGACTTCGTTTACAACGTTTACATGGATATTTATACCGGTGTATAGGTCCTCGACACGCGTCCTTGCAACCTGATTTTCCTGAGGTTTAGGGTGACTACACAAGGTGTGCAGGCAGACACACTCTCTTTACTAATACCCTGCATACCTGCATCCTGGAAACTGCTACACTGGATAAAATGAGTCTCTGTGGCATAGACTTTTTTACGTGTCTAGAATGAATTTACCAGCCGTCACATTCTTTCGTGCACACTGTTGTCATGTGAGTTTATGCTGTAGCAGACGTCACATGTTATACTGCGGTCTCGTGGATTAGCCTGTTCCGCACTGCATCAGGCAGTTAGAATACACTTGTCAATCATATGCCCCTTGCGAATACCTAGTAAATACGTGCACATACACATCATCACTCGGCGTGGC
>NW_021150196.1:0-443 GCF_002837175.3 Physeter macrocephalus
CTTACCTCCCACTTATACTGGATTTCTGCAGGCTGTTTGATGCTGCAGTGCGTACACGAAGCAGTGGACTATTTATGTAGTGGAGTTACAAATCGATTTACGTCAGTGCTGTTCTGGCAGATAGGGAACAAACTGTCTCAGTAGGTACGAACCGTACATGGATTAACTATGTCCAAATACCAAACAGGTGCCAGACCAGTAATGATCCAGACTACGGTGAACAGCTGAAGTGCAGGCCCAGGAAAGCAAGAAGTCCTCGTGTATTCTATTTATGTGCACACACGTCGGTGGACACCTGTGTGCCGATCCATGGGGGGCAGATCGCCATTTGTACACAGAAAAACACACGTCCGTGGTCTCTCATTATTCTTCACCCGAAGAGACCTGTGTGCGGGTCCACGGGGGAGAATATATATCTTCGTATGATCTAGATAGAAGGAGGC
>NW_021150196.1:4637-5946 GCF_002837175.3 Physeter macrocephalus
AATGTCGGGCTACATGCAGTCTGCCGATTTCGCAAAGCATCCGACATGCAGAGGCGCGTTGTGAATTTTCAGCCGGAGTCATGTTCTTGCGGTGCAGGGCGTTACTCAACGAACTGCGCGTCATCATGAAGTTTTGCTGACGAAGTGAGGCTGTTTAAAAGAAGACCTCAACCTCTCAGCTGAAATGCTGTGGACAGGGTGCTACAACTTTATTTAGTTCACATTTGGGACGTGCAAGGGACATATGTGGAGTTGCAGAAAGTGCACCGCTCCACGAGGCAGTGGGACAACCCCCCTGAAAAACTGTGGGCACCTTTAGACAGCTGACAAATTGCCAATCCCACCCAAGTGAAGTACTGAAAATGCACGAAATTATGGCTTCTGTATTTGATCAGCAGTCGAAGCGCGTATAAGAGTCGGACGCGTGGTGAGTCGTCGGCAGCATCTCATTAAAAACCGCTGAACACTATCGAAAAATCTATGTAATTTCGATAGACGAAAATGCGCCCCTTATTCGTAGTATACTCGTGAAATTCGTCTTTGCGCTCCACTGACCGGAGGCTGCTACTAGCTCTTGAGCAGTGCGGGAAGCAGATGATATCGTTGACTAACAGCATCGCCTCCGTGGACTAGACACACCGTGATCAGTCTTATAAAAGGATGCACTTACTGGGGTGGCGTGCCGATGTCGCACGATGTTAGCTCTTGGTACCACGTTGATGGGCAGACTCACATTCTTGGACAACGTAACGTTTTACAGGGAGTACGGAAATGTTTGTGCACGTTGCACTACCTAGTCGACTAGCTATGGCTCTCGTACGTACGGGGCATGTTGTTTTTCGTTCACGAGGCTCTTCCGCAGCTTGAGAGTGCGCGTAGTGAGGGCACCTGGTGCAAACCGCTGCACTGTGAAGTTCAGGCAAGCGTGCCCCCTGGTGATATTGGGAACAACCCATAAGGGCCAGTGGCCCCATACAGCGCTACGCGGATACACGCCTCTGCTTCGTATTCAGTGGCCACTGAGAACGACTTCACGTTACGTATCTCTACGCGTACAGGAGTTTGCACACGTGTGTCCAAGGTCCCTAACGCTACGAAGATGACCAGCGCGTGGTCTTTTCATTTTGCAACACTTGACCACTTGTTTCAAAGATATTCTGGATACATGCGTCCTCATCTTTATGTTTGTGTGGGCCCAGCGATACTACACCCATCACGTTATTTAGTGTTTATTGCTTTTTGCAACACCTTCACGTCACAACAGGCGCACTGATCATCCCAACGTCGCTCACATGTGTAACGACCCGTG
>NW_021150197.1:0-2481 GCF_002837175.3 Physeter macrocephalus
CTGCATCGGCAGGCGGACTTTCAACCACTGCGCCACCAGGGAAGCCCTGCCCTTATATTTTTAATGTAAACTTAACTTGTTACTATCACTTCCCATCTTCCTGAACAATAAAAGGACCATAGAAAATCTTAATTCCAGCTCTAACTCCCATCTTGTATCTTTTTTTACCTCCCAGCTAGTCATCATTATTGTTTTATTCAGTTTGGATTTGCCATCATACCAATTGCTTTAGTCACCATTCCTCTTGCATTAAAAAAATATATTTTATTTATTTTTTTGGCTACGTCAGGTCTTAGTTGCGGCATGCAGGATTTTTTTGTTGTGGCATGCAGGCTCTTCGTTGCGGTGCACGGGCTTTTCTCTAGTTGCGGCGTGAGGGCTCCGTAGTTGTGGCACACGGGCTCTGTAGTTGCGGTGCACAGCCTCCAGAGTGCGTGGGCTCTGTAGTTTGCGGCACGTGGACTTTCTCATTGAGGCGTGCAAGCTCAGTAGTTGTGGCGCACTGGCTTAGTTGCCCTGCGGTGTGTGGGATCTTAGTTCCCCAACCAGGGATTGAACCCACGTCCCCTGCATTGGAAAGCAGGTTCTTTACCACTGGACCACCAGAGAAGTCCCTCCTTTTGCATCTTGATCCTTCTTTCTGAGTTCAATTTTCTTCCTAAAGTACATCCTTTAAAAGTTTTTTTTTTTTAATTTTTATTGGAGTACAGTTGATTTACAGTGTTGTGTTACTTTCTGCTGTACAGCACATGAATCAGTTATACATACACATATATCCACTCTTTTTTAGACTCTTTTCCCATATAGGTCATAACAGAGTATTGAGTAGAGTTCTCTGTGCTGTATAGTAGGTCCTTGTTATCTATTTTATATATAAGGAATATGTAAATGTCAATCCCAATCTCCCAATTTATCCCTACCCCCCTTCCTTCCTGGTAACCATAAGTTTGTTTTCTACATCTGTGACTCTATTTCTGTTTTGTAAGTAAGTTCATTTGTACCATTTTTTTAGATTCCGCATATGTGATATTATACAGTATTCGTCCTTCTCTGTGTGACTTACTTCACTCAGTATGACAGTCTCTAGGTCTATTCATGTTGCTGCAAATGGCATTATTTCGTTCTTTTTTATGGCTGAGTAATATTCCACTGTATATATGTACCACATCTTCTTTATCCATTCCTCTGTCAGTGGACATTTAGGTTGCTTCCATGTCCTGGCTATTGTAAATAGTGTTGCAGCGAACACTGGGGTGCATGTATCTTTTTGAATTATGGTTTTCTCTGGGTATATACCCAGGAGTGGAATTGCTGGGTCAAATGGTAGCTCTATTTTTAGTTTGTTAAGTAACCTCCATACAGTTTTCCATAGTGGCTGCCCCACTTTACATTCCTACCAACAGTGTAGGAGGGTTTCCCTTTCCTCCCCATCCTTGCCAACATTTGTTACTTGTGGTCTTTTTGATAACAGCCATTCTGACAGGTGTGAGGCGTTATCTCGTTGTGGTTTTGAGCTGCATTTCTCTGATGATTAGCAAGGTTAAGCATCTTTTCATGTGTCTGTTGACCATCTGTATGTCTTCTTTTGAAAAATGTCTATTCTGGTTTTCTGACCATTTTTTCATCAGATTGTTATTTTGATGTTGAGTTGTATGGGCTGTTTATATACTTTATGAGCATTAACCCCTTACTGGTCATATCATTTGCAAATATTTTCTCAAGAAAGTGCTCTTATGTGCGAGAACCAGGGGTGGGGTGTTGCAGGGACCGGCAGAGGATGTGTCACTGCCCCCACCCAGAGGAGGAGGCTGGGGGGCACGGGGGACAGAACAGAGGGGCAGCTCCCTGGGAGGACCGTGCTTTGAAAAGACCTGTTCTGAGCCCCCCTCTCTGCTTTTCCTCAAGGTTCAGCCCCTGCCCTTCCCCCAGCCCGGAGGGGGGCCCAAAGGTAGCAGAGAGAAGACGGCCGAGAGGAATAAGATGGCGTTGACTAGCATCGTCTCTGCCTTGTTGCTTTTTCTTTCTTTTTTTTTTAATTGTGGTAAAATACACGTAACGTAAAATCTGTCATTAGTGACATTTGGTACATTCCCAATGTTGTGTGGCCATCACACAGCCTTCTGGTTCCAGAACACTGCCATCCCTCCAAAAGGAAGCCCCATACCCATTAACTACTCCAATTCTGCCCTCCCCCAGCCCTGGCACCACTAATCTGCTTTCCGTCTTTATGGATTTCCTTATTCTGGATGTTTCTTACAAATAGCATCACACAACATGTGGCCTTTACTGTCAGCTTTTTTTTTTTTAATTAATTAATTTAGTTTTGGCTGCGTTGGGTCTTCGTTGCTGCGCGTGGGCTTCCTCTAGTTGCGGCGAGCGGGGGCTGCTCTTCGTTGCGGTGCACGGGCTTCTCATCGCGGTGGCTTCTCTTGTTGCGGAGCACGGGCTCTAGGCGCGCGGGCTTCAGTAGCTGTGGCACGC
>NW_021150197.1:2753-5946 GCF_002837175.3 Physeter macrocephalus
TAATATTCCACTGTATATATGTACCACATCTTCTTTATCCATTCCTCTGTCAGTGGACATTTAGGTTGCTTCCATGTCCTGGCTATTGTAAATAGTGTTGCAGCGAACACTGGGGTGCATGTATCTTTTTGAATTATGGTTTTCTCTGGATATATGCCAAGGAGTGGGATTGCTGGATCATATGGTAGCTCTGTTTTTAGTTTTTTAAGGAACCTCCGTGCTGTTCTCCATAGTGGCAGTACCAATTTACATTTCCACCAACATTTTAGAAGGGGTTCCCTTTTCTCCACACTCTCTCCAGCATTTATTGTTTGTAGATTTAAAAAATTATTTATTTTTATTTTATTTTATTTTATTTTTGGCTGCGTTAGGTCTTCATTGCCACGTGTGGGCTTTCTCCAGTTGCAGCAGGCGGGGGCTACTCTTCGTTGCGGTTTGCAGGCTTCTCATCGCAGTGGCTTTTCTTGTTGCAGAGCACAGGCTCTAGGCGCGGGCTTCAGTAGTTGTGGCTCATGGGCTCTAGAGTGCAGGCTCGGTAGTTGTGGTGCACAGGCTTAGTTGTTCCATGGCATGTGGGATCTTCCCGAACCAGGGCTTGAACCCGTGACCGCTGCATTGGCAGGTGGATTCTTAAACACTGTGCCACCAGGGAAGCCCTGTTTGTAGATTTTTTGATGATGGCCATTCTGACCGGTGTGAGGTGATACCTCATTGTAGTTTTGATTTGCATTTCTGTAATAATTAGTGATGTTGAGCATCTTTTCATGTGCTTTTTGGCCATCTGTATGTCTTCTTTGGGGCATGTGGGATCTTCACGGACCGGGGATCGAACCCGTGTCCCCTGCATTGGCAGGTGGATTCTTAACACTGCACCACCAGGGGAGTCCCAGCATCACTTTTGCTGCATTTTCTTGGGCAAAGTAGATCCTAAGTCTGGTCCAGACTCAAGTGGAGGGGGGAGAGACTCTGCCTCTTTGTGAAAAGAACTAGGGGGTCAAAGAGTAGATATCCAGGGTGGGACCATCTATCACAGGCCTGAAGCTTATACAATGTTGGGGGCCCTTTTTAGGGAAAAAAAGGATCCCCAAATTACGAATACAAACTTTGATATAGGGGTCTGGTCAAGTGAGGGGTGCTGACACCATCGGATTCGTGGCAAATTCACCTCTTCCTCACTCTCGCAAAGAAGCGAGAATCTAGCCACCCCAGTGAGCAGGGCTGAGAAGGGGAGCACAGCAGAGCCACTGCCATGCTGGTGGCAGAGACCAGAGTGAGGCTCCTTCAGCCCAGGGGTGCCTGGATTCTGGACACCCATCTGCTCTGGTCCCGGTGAAGTCTGGCTGTTTGTTGTTCTTCCTCCATGGAGAGGCTTAGTTCCTTGGTTTTCTTCAGTTCCACCTGGTTTAGACTTTGGTTTTGTAATTCTCCAGGGGGTCTTGGAACAGACATCTCGTGGGCCTTCTATTCCAGAGTGGGAGAGACTCAACGAAACCGGCCCTTTCAATACAGGAGCTCCTCCCCCTGAGAACAGATTGGGTTCTGAAAAGATTGTAGTCTGTAAGTCCAATATGACCTAGAGAAGTAGCCTGAGCGAGCTACGTGTTCCTTGTCACCAGGAGAACCCGATGATTGCATCAACACACACACAAAACACACACGCTACATATGTGCACACACAGCACTAGCACGCACAATGCATTACACACTTGTAACACAGCTCCCACACGTGGGCCCCCATACAAACAGGAACACACCACACGTGCTCATACGTGCACACGCACATGTGCACACATACACATAGTCACGCACACACACACAGGTGCGTCGGGGTAGGGGAACCTCAGACGACCCGTCCAATTCTTTCCTTCGCAGATGGGGACATTGGAGGCCATTGAAGGTAACTGCTCATGCAGACGTCAACGGCCAAGCCAGGATGAGGGCCTCAAATGGGTCTTTGAGGACACAGGGCCCCCAGAATAGCCTGATGCTCCCCTAGTTCCCAGAGGCATTTGTTTAGAGGAACAAACTTGCTATCGCTTAGAGATGCTCAGAGAATTCTCTTTCCTTGGTTCAAAGGAGAATTTCTGTTCTTGACCCAGGAGGGCCCAGGAGCAGAGGGTCAGGCCACAGGCAGAGTTTTGTGTAGTTCAGAGGCTGTTTACACCTATTACCTGCTTTCAAGAAAGGAAAGATTACCCCACATCCCTCAAAGCCGCTATCCCTTATTTTTCAGGGTGCTCCAGATTGCTTAATTCCTTGGTCATTTCCCCCGGAAGCCAAATGGTGTTCCTGTTTGCTGGGGCCCAACGTCTCTTGGCATAGCTGTTCAGTGCCACAGGCCGAGGATGGCTTTGCTCAGCAGCGGGGACCAAGGGCTGACCGAGCTCTCACCCCGTATTGTTGACCTTATTTTACGGTCTGGAGGTATGTAAAGTGAGAGGCCAATTCTGGCCACATCCTGGCTTGTTAGCTGCTGCGTTTTTCTGTGCAGATAACCCTGCTGATGAGCCTGTGAGGGCTCACATCTCTCCTTGGGATTCACTCGCTCCTCAAGATGTCACAAGGTATGTGTGACACACAGCAAAAGTGGCTCCAGGAACAACATACGAGAAAGGTCCAATCCTTTCCTAATTTCTGTGCTTAGCCCCAGGCCTTGCTGGGATTCTGATGGGGGAGAGGAGTGGGAGATGGGCACAAAATTGTCAGAAAAGAAAGGGAGTCAGACAGGCGAAGCTGGTGCATCCTTTCTTCCCACTGCAACAGATAGTTATTACACGGTGTGTGTCAGGGGCTGAGGAGCTAGGGGGTAATAGCCACGAACGATGAGCTGGTTTCTTCAGGAAGGTATAATTGACAAGTTTCTGGAGGATTCAGGCTGGAATCGATATCCATGGATTCTCACCTTGTAAGCTGGGGCACAGCAACAAGAGTTCCTGGTATGTTCTCAGGACAGAGGCCCCTCTTGCCCACTGGACCAGTAGTTCCCTGCTCACTTGTCCCTACTCTGTTTTTTAGTTCTCCGACCAGGGATCAAAACCCACTGTAGTGTCCACTGTAGTGGAAGAAGTGCGGAGCCGTAACCACTGGACCCCCAGGGAATACCCGTGTCTCTACTCTTTGAGCCCCTTTCTTTTTCTTCTTTTTTTTTTTTTTTGCGCTACGCGGGCCTCTCACTGTTGGGGCCCCTCCCGTT
>NW_021150198.1:0-329 GCF_002837175.3 Physeter macrocephalus
ATCGTAGGCAGTGCTTTGTTTTTCCTCTCTTCCCCTGGTGCTTAGCCCGTGCAGCAGGGTAGACACGAGTTATACCCTGCCGCAGTGGTCCAAGAGGCACGCGTTTACAGTGGAGTCTCGTGGACAGGCAGCAGGAGCAAGAGAGGCAACAACAGCAGTAGCGTAAAACCCACAAAAGCAGCGAGCGGCAGCAGAGACGGGACAGAGTAAGAAGCAACACTGGCAACAGCAGGAGCATCGAGAGATTCTGAAGAAGCACAAGCAGAGTAGCAGGGCGGCCTGTTGTTGTAACTAGGGGGAGTGCACAGAAGCAGTAGGAGGAGGAGCCG
>NW_021150198.1:5699-5946 GCF_002837175.3 Physeter macrocephalus
ATTTTCGTAGGCGCTGCCGGTAGTGCACTTCTGCTGCCGCCACTGTTGAAGGCGAGGGTAGCACCGGCTGTCATGATGACTGTACTGCTGCTGTTTCAGCTGCGTGGGGGTGCTGCTCTGCTGGGGTGCGTTTCCCTACGTACTGCTTAAGCTGCTACTGCTATCACTAACCCAGCCACTCCAGCTGAAGCAGAGCTGCCTCTTTGACTGTCTTATTTATATTTGCTGTATTGGTTACCTTGTGCTG
>NW_021150199.1:0-154 GCF_002837175.3 Physeter macrocephalus
GAGGATGTGGGTAGAGTGTCACAGCCATCGTAGTACGTGTAGACGCGGCGCGCATGCTAGCGATAGCTTCACCATAGTATACGCATACACCTTCTGCGCCGACTGCGTCAATTCTGCTGCTGCCTGCGAAGCGAATGCTACTGGCGACAAGGTT
>NW_021150199.1:3547-5945 GCF_002837175.3 Physeter macrocephalus
GGCTTAAGAAATGCTGTGCAACATGAAATCTTTGCACGAAACGAATAGACGTAGAGCTCATATATTGCTTTCAGCGGTTCCCTGAGGCTGTTGTTAATGTGCTGCTACTGCCTACCTGCCGATCCCACATGAAAAGCTCCGCCTGATACGGTGTCAGTCCCCTCTGCACAGTCACGGCAGTTGCGGCAGCAGCAGCAATAAAGACAGCGACCGCAGAGAGTCACAACAGCAACAATAATAGAGAAGTTGCACTTGTAATATATAAACGTCAGCGGAGCGACAGCGTCAGCACATCAACAGCAAAGTTTCGGCCGCAGCAGCAGTAGCAGCGGTATACCGCCGCAGCAGCAGACGCGTACCAGTTGTGCCAGCGCCCAGCAGCAGGAGAGGTACAACAGCAGTTATGTACACCAGCAGTCACAAGTCTGCAACAGTGGCCGACATACCGTAGCAACAAAAACACAGCAGCGGGAAACGCACAGCGACGGCAGGTCAGGGCGAAAGTATCGCAAGCCTACAGAAGCGCGACGAGTAGACCATCTGGGGTACTGCAGCAGCAGATAGACAGCAGTGTCGTAGATGCAGCAGACCCATAGCGCCACCGTAGCACGCGTAGCAGCAGGAGACAAACAGGAGCTGCTGCTCTTCCGATCAGCATGTACACAGCACCCGTAGACACACTGCAGCGACAGATGTAAACCAGTAGGCATAATACAGCAGATAGAGAGAAGCAGCAGCAGATAAACAGCAGCAGCACCGGATAGGCGGCAGCGGCACCAGCGCACACAGAGCAGCAGCACATTCACCACGGCTGCACAACTGCACCAGCAGAGGCTGCAAAGACGCGTAGTACCACGAACACAGCAGCAGTAGCAGCAGCAACAGAAACACACCAGCCGTAGCAGCAGATATACAACAGCAGCAGAACCAGGTATACAACAGCAGCAGCCGATTTACAGTAGCCCAAGTACACACGCGAGAGACACACAACGGTACAAACACACTGTAACATCCCATCGCGCGGTGCGTAGGGACAGTGGCGTGAAGGCAGCACCACGAGCGTCAATTCTAGAGTAAAATTATCTGTACTTCCTCTTTTCTGTGCGTGCTCGTCCTTTGTTCAACCAAAACATGTTTCTAACTGGTGCGATGTAGATGCAAACGTGCAGCTGCATAGGCGGTATTGTGATGTAAAGTAAGTGTGTGTGCGCGTTGCTGAGCACAGGCGTTGCTTCGCGGCCTGCTGCTACTATCACTTGCGAGCACTCCTGCTGCTGATTAACTGTGCTGGTGCTGGCACTTCCTCTCCCTGCCCTTTCTGCTCTGAAGTGCTGCTGCTGCTGCTGCCTTCCAGCACGAACGGAGTCTCTGCTACACCGGTGCTGCCTGCCCAGTACACTGCCGCCCTCTACTGTCATTGCTGCCCTTCGTACTGCCTGTTGGTTGCCTGAGGGTGCCGCTTGTGCTGCCCCTGCGGCATGTTGCTGCTTCTTTCCAGCGCAGCTGGGCCTCGGTTCGCAATGCCGCTGCATCTGCTTCCATCATCGCTGATGTGGCTAACTTCTCTGCAGTGCTCCTCCTGCGCTTTTGTTCTACTGTTCACGCAAAGGTACGCTGGGAGCGATCTCTCGCGGTGTTGCTGCTGTGGTGCTGCTGACTGGCTACTAGCACTGTTGCCGCTGCTGCTGCTCCTGCTTCTGTGCTTCGGTGTCTTCTGCGACCCTCGAGTGCTGTCCTGCTGCCTAACCTGTTTCTGCAGCTCGTGTCGCTGCTTCCTCCTCGCCCGTCACTACCGCTTCTGCAGTGTCTCCTTCGTCCATGGCGGTGCTGAAGCGGAATCTTGTGCCTCTGCTGCCGCTGCTGGCTCTCTCCGTACATATCCTGCCGCAGTGGCTCGATTACCTGCATTTTAGCCGCCTTTTGCTGCTCGACAGCTGCAGCGCTGAGCAGAAAGAGCAAACGATGCTGCAGCGCATCGGCAGAGACGCGCGGAACTCCTTGTAAAGCCTCCAGCTGCTTCTTTTTAACAGGGAGGGGAACCGGAATTAGCCTGCATCGCCGCAATATTTCTTTAAGAAAAAATTAGAGATCCAGGCGCAGGAAAAGAGCCGTCCAGCGGAAAGGAAAACGAGATCAGGAATCGAAAAGAAGAAAACCGGAAAAGATTTTAGGGCTCCCTCTTTCAGAAAAGGATGACATAAGGTAAAACTGTAAGCGCAGATCCGGACGTGAAAGTGACTGTATACTGACCCACGCAGCACACATTATGCACACGGACGCATGCGCATGGTCATGATGAGAACGAAAAAATCTGCAGTATCTGATTTTCCGTGTCTCCGTGGCAAATACTCCTGCCGGCTTACGATAATACCGCTTGTGCAGATGCAAAGCAGCGGAA
>NW_021150200.1:0-1804 GCF_002837175.3 Physeter macrocephalus
AAAACTACTGGCATAGACTGTTCTGCACCGCAGTGCATGAGTCCGCGGGGGCCCGTAGCTCCGCTGCTGTGGTCTGCACGTTGCGGCCAAGTACTTCCGTATGGAAGCTCTTGTAGTCGTCTTTTGAGAGCTCATTTGTCGGGCTTTTCTGTGCTACGTGCTCTTTTGTGCTGGGTGTGCGCAGCTGCGCTAGGATCTGTGGCCGCCAAAGTAATCGCCTACTGGCTGCCCCTCTTCGTGCTGCAGGGCAGCAACGGTGAGCCATGGAAAAAGTATTCGAACCGTTGTCATAGGACGTGGTTGTCTTGCTGTACTCTGGGCCGGCGCACACACGTGCACTTGTACAGGAACACACACGCGGTCAGCTTCAAATACTTGCCGACGGCCAGCTGATTGTGTAGGTGTATCTACATTTCTGCACCTATGCATTTACGGGTACTGTACGCGTATACCGGGCTTTACACAGGCAGCCTGAAGTGTGCTCCTGCTGGGCAGGATGGCTGTGACACAAGAGCGAGGAGAGCTGCGGAGGGATGCACACATGCCTACACACAACTACGTAAGGCCAACGACATGGCGCAACGTGTGGCACAGTGAATACAACTAACAACTGAAGTGTGTATATGCCCACGTAGATTTGGAGGTTTTTCTGTTTTTCGCGGAGGTACGCAGTGTCATTCAATATATTTGAGCAGCGCGGCCTGTTGAATCGAGTAAAGTCCGTTTGCGTGCATGGTGTCTTCCTCGTGTTCACTCCTTCTGCGTGCCGGTAGACGCCTTGTGCTGCAGCGTATGGAAAAGAAATTTAAGGGTCCAAAGGCTGATTCAACGCGTGTGCTGTGTGATTGATGCAGACCGCTTAAAGTACATCATAGGACCGCTGTTGTGCTTCCTCCTGTTCATCGGGATGGAGATGGAGGTACCCGCCCCCAGTTCACGATGCCTCACATGAACACACACACGCTCCATAGACACAGATTCACACATGGGAACATGGCAGCCATCGTAGATTGCCACTACGCAGAAATGCGCACAGCTCACCGGAGGGCTTTTGTACGGATCTCTGGAAGAGCACGTAGCTGCCGTGAGCAGAGAAGTTTTCAGCGGAGCTCTGCCACGCCCCCCTCAGCACAATAAAACGCAAACATGTCGTCAACGATTGCAGACTGTTCTATATTGCTGTACGGTGTGTGGCGATGAAAACAGATCGCAGGAGGTATGAGTTGAAAAGTGCAGGCAGAACAAACCCTCCCGTTTGGTTTGTTGTTTGCATGTAACACGCATCAGTCATCATGTGTCCTCCATGTGCACAATAGCGTAGATCCGCTTCTTAATGTGTAGCTCTCTGATTTACCTTTTATGTGTGTACGTATGCGCTGGGCCCATCTCTCAGACAACTATGGTGTATGCTACGATGTGGTGCTATGACCCCTTTCTTTCAGCGATGGGAAAATGTTGGCCTCCACATCATTTTTCCTCTACTGAGTTTATATCTCCTCTTCACGCTTAAGCGTGACTGAAAGCATGAAGGGCTCCAAGCAGTGCAACTCATTCGTGCAGGACGGCGACGCGCAAGAACAGTTTTTTGTTTTGTTTTTTTGTGTTTTGGGAAGAATCTTCCTCTGCAGTAGCTTGAAGCGCTGCTCCCCGCAAATCCCGTTTCAGCACACGTTAGCACTGTCATCGAAGGATTGATTACCGCTTGCCCGGGTGAGTGATTCGTGACCTTCCTGCAGTCATTTTCGTGTGCGCATACGAATGCAGCCTGTATTCTGCAGTTGTATGCAGAGACGAACGCACCCGG
>NW_021150200.1:2067-3397 GCF_002837175.3 Physeter macrocephalus
TTAATAGCCCGGATCCCGCGACCCTAATGACGCTCATAGCAGCTTCCTATGCTGGTGAGAGGCACTCGCAGTACCATGCTGACCGGTGTATTTCCTGCTCTTGGCCACATATAGAGGCCTCGCGCGAGTGTTTTCGCCAATTAGTTATTCCATCAGGTGAAGAAGACGATGGGAGAAGGGCCGGCGACCAACGAAGACACGTCACTCAGACGTGTACACCTGGCTTTGAAAGATTCCGGCCGAAGGGAGCCCTAGTGATACCCTTGGAAGAGAGAGCTGTCATGTTACACCAGCCCATCATGCCTACCACACTTACGCTGATTTCTTGCTGCCATGAAGTAGAAGCTGTCACTACCAGTTGAGAGCGTTCGACCCGTCCTCCCTTTGTCTGGATAATTCAGATCGCTAACGAAGCAGGCACAAGTGGTTATGTATTTCCCGCTCATGCTATTTATTAGTCAGACACTCTGCAGTACGGCGGCTACTCTTTCCCTTCAGGGTGCGGAATAAATATTGATGAGGTAGGGAACTGATTTTGCACGCATAATCGCATTGAAAAACATTCTTCTTCGTTTCACAAAGCGGTGGCTCGTGTTTTAATCTCCCGCAGAGACGACGACGTAGCCTCCCTGTACCAAGGAAGGTGCAACTTCCGTGACGGCGGTTGCATTACCACTGCTGCGAAGTTCATTCAATCAAACCATGTCTCACAGCTCGAATACGCAGGACGATGTGTGGCATCGTTAAATAATTCATAGGTTTGTATTATACGTACACTCCTCTGTAGGTAGGACAGCGGCAATGCATAATGTTGCTGTATGGCTTCTTGTGTGCGTGTGCACATTACGGACATCCCACTCGTGCGGGTACGCATTATGCATATGAATCTATGTATACATTAGGCCGTACCAGGTCGACATACAATCCCGCATCAGAACTGCACTCAACAACTTGCACGGCAGCAGGGCTCCACCGATTTACATGTCCCCTTACGTACGTGTATATATTGATTGACGATGTCTCCCACAGTCAACGAAAGGTGTACTGATGCGTATAGTGTCACAAAAGTGTGCGCGCAGATACATGTAGGAATCGTACACACCGTACTTTGTTCTTCCCTGTGCCACTGGAGAAGAGATGAGACGCTCTGGGCAGTGAAAATAACGCACTGCGTGCCTTCGCGGCTTAACCCTTCCTGTCCCCAGGGCCCCATCGCTTCAGCCAGATTCCTGGTAATAACGATCAACCGTAATCCTCTAGGCAGTCGCAAACAGCTCAAAGGAATCTCCTGAGGTACTTGTCAACATCGTTACCCGATACTTGCGCATAT
>NW_021150200.1:3407-3589 GCF_002837175.3 Physeter macrocephalus
CGAGGATAGCTTTATAAATGCGGAGAAATATTGACGTAACACAGTCAAAAGGAACGCTCATTTGGCATTCCGCCTGAGGGCGGAATGCTGCGGTTTACAGAGCCTGGAATTAAGACCGAGATGAGGTCCGCCTGCTCTACCGCTCATGTCGGCACTTCCGTCGCGTTGGCGTCAGGGGTTTG
>NW_021150200.1:5270-5945 GCF_002837175.3 Physeter macrocephalus
GTACGGAGAGAATTCAATTTGTTAGCGCAAGGTCATCAGCGTAAGCCAAACCCAAAGCATGGCGCTACAGACGCGACGTAAGCAGAACAACGCTGCAGAGTGACTGATGTAGCTGGCAGGTGCTGCCCGGCTCACTGCTTCCACTTGGGTGGCTCCTGGTGGTAACACGGTGCGTCTCTTGCTCGGCACGTGGACGCGCGTCAGACGCAGTAGGAGAGAACGCGTCAGACGCAGTAGGAGAGAACGCGTCAGACGCAGTAGGAGAGAACGCGTCAGACGCAGTAGGAGAGAACGCGTCAGACGCAGTAGGAGAGAACGCGTCAGACGCAGTAGGAGAGAACGCGTCAGACGCAGTAGGAGAGAACGCGTCAGACGCAGTAGGAGAGAACGCGTCAGACGCAGTAGGAGAGAACGCGTCAGACGCAGTAGGAGAGAACGCGTCAGACGCAGTAGGAGAGAACGCGTCAGACGCAGTAGGAGAGAACGCGTCAGACGCAGTAGGAGAGAACGCGTCAGACGCAGTAGGAGAGAACGCGCCACGCCGACAGACTTAGTGAGAATTCACGTGCAGTCGTGATTATCACTAACTAAAGACACCCCAGAGAACGCAACGATCATAGAGAGGTCGAGCGCGTCAATGCGCATGTCGGAGACAGAATGTGTAGAGCGGACTCA
>NW_021150201.1:0-1134 GCF_002837175.3 Physeter macrocephalus
GTGCTGTTGGTATATGATGTCAGCAGAAGGCAATCATTTCTACAGCTGAAAGAATGGCTTGAAGAAGCGCCACATCTGCTGCTTCAACATCACAATACGCATCAACTCCAAACTGCGAAGCAGAAAGAGTGGTTTTCACACAGCAAAAGTGGATTTCTTGGAGGTGTTCAACCACGCCCCCCTATAGGTAAGAGCCAAAAAAAGACATGGAGTAGCATAGACACCAACAACACCAGCAGCTCCAGCAGTGCATCGTCTGGCAGCCTTTGTAGAGCCAACGATGGTACAACAGCAGCATCTTCGCAAAACTGCTGATATGTACACCTGCATGTGTACATGCATATAGAGAGACACAGATACACTGAGTGCGCTGGACAGAAGAAGCGATACCCCCCCCGTGCTATCAAAGCCACCAACAGCAGCAGGAGAGTACGAAGCAGGAGAAGTCGTCATGCCATACTACATAAGTTCACCTATATGTGGAGGTACACAAAGTTGGATCCACGTGTGCCCACACATACACCCACACACAAGCACACAAAAACACGCACAAACACACACCGAGACACACAGACACAGACACACAGACCCAGCCACAGACACACACAGACTCGCGCACACACAGAGACGTGATGCATGCACACGAACAAACATCTCCACATGATCTACAGTAGGAACGCCAGCAAGAACAACGACGCCCAATTGAGGCTGTTTGTGTAGACGTGTTGCAGCAGCAGCACTGCATGGTAGGGCAGCAGAGAGGCATGGAGAAATAGAAAGCGGCCACTCACAGTTGCGTGCCCCCCCACCAGAACAGCTGCGCAATCAACAGTAGGACCTACCACAACTGCAACTATTTCGAGATGCTTGCACACACATACACACACACATACATACACGCATACACACACATATACGAGACTGCACATCTTTCCTGCTCTCCACGTTGTCGTCTCTGTCTCTGTACCCTCATGCAAATCGGCTAGTCGCCATATATCTGCGAGGTGTATCATCAGGAGTCGTTCCTGTGTATGTAGTGTATTCGTACACGACACAATCCTTAAGGGTCAATCGTTAGCGCACGTCTGTATACGTCTGTGCTTGCATGCATATGTGTCTTTGAAAAGTAGAAGA
>NW_021150201.1:5402-5945 GCF_002837175.3 Physeter macrocephalus
GGAGACGGTGCGATTTAGTTATCTGTGACCAAGGGGAAAGTGAAACAGTGCGCCCATCCTGGATGACAGGAACGAAGTTGATCTTCACCTCCGTACACAAGGTAGATTGTGGCACTCGCCCACATCAAAATAGTGCATAGATATGAAAAACGGCTAAGATTTCTAGAGGGAGTGAGGGCTTGACCGACAGTTTATCTTGACGTTGAAACAACGACAAAACGCCATCGTTAATTCGTACCAACTGTGGAAAAGTGGGATGTGCGCCTCCGCTGACTAGTAGAAAGAAGACATGCAGTCGTGGACTTCAGTATTTGAGAGGTAAGTCAAGCACCGCTTACGCTGGTGAAGCAGACGTGATGCGACGTGTACGTGTAGTAAAAGAATAACTTGTTTGGCAAATGGTACAGAGCCGTAAATCTAGTTACAAAGATAGAACAAATGACTTTGTATTTGAGGTGAGGCGGCACCTCTGAGTCATACGAAGTGGCGTTGATTCAAAATGCTATACAAGAGAAGGTAAACTGTACTGTCATCCACGAGACA
>NW_021150202.1:0-315 GCF_002837175.3 Physeter macrocephalus
CAGCCAGGAGCACGAGCAGTAGCGCTGTCGACAAGACGGCGCTCTACCTGCGGCACGTGTATGGCCCAGTGAAATGACCAGTAGTAGCACTGGGACGGTGGACTGAAGAGACTGGAGCGTGGGAGCTCAAATGCACGCGCCACGTCGATTGTACCATATTTGAAAGGACGAATCTAGCGCAGTCTCTAATGAGAAGGTCCGTGGCTGCGTACCTTATCTGGGGCAGATGGGCGGATCCTATCGCTTATCTTCAAGGCAACAGGAGGAGAGCTTGCCTGTCTTTCGCCGACCGGTATCACAGCCCGTGTCACGGGG
>NW_021150202.1:5809-5945 GCF_002837175.3 Physeter macrocephalus
ATACTTAAGCACCATCTCCTCATGAATTTAGTCATACACCCTATTAAGCCGAAGAAAGGCAAGATTGAGCACCCTCAACGAACGATCCCAACATAATGCGTGGTGAATTTAACCCTCGTCCACGAGCCGTCCTCGT
>NW_021150203.1:0-268 GCF_002837175.3 Physeter macrocephalus
TATCCTTCATTTCCTGAGCGGGCACCGATAGACTACCGCCGGTTGGTGTGATACAGTTCCGCCGCAGGTGAAGCAGTTCTGTATGCTGTTGAGCGCGGTGGATTCGCACAGCGATAGGCACTGCCCACTGAGCCCCGCCGTAGCCAACCCGGTACACAAGGGAGCCTCTGCATTGAAATGTTACGCATCCAGCACTGATGACTTTGTACCTGGAATAGCCGCCGCCTCGAAGAGCCCGGTGTACACCTGATGAAACTAGACAAATAGC
>NW_021150203.1:1466-2631 GCF_002837175.3 Physeter macrocephalus
TACGCACACATACACACAAACATACGAATTTATGTGTAGTGGGTGACATAACGTCGTCGACAGACTCGAACAAAAAGTCTAGCACTCGGCCGAATCAAGTTGAGATGCGTGTCCGCATCGGGCATGGTCTGCATGCAAATGAATGAAGGTACCTGTTGACTGCAGACAATCGAAGTATGCCGGCGTTTTTGCAACACGTTCGTCCACTACTTGCAAGTCTCTTTCTGTACCACGCGACAAGCACCGTGGCTGACAGCAGACCACTACATCACTCACACCATATTTTTAGCACTTCTAACTGCGCACAACGAAGCAAGGTGTACTCTATCCCGATATTCGGAAGTAGCGTACGGCACACTCCAACTACGCACACCTACATATTTGTACGGGTTAAGGGTCTACTCAGGTGGTTCATCAGAAAGTGCTTGCAAATTTTCGGGCCGTCGTCCCTGGTGCGGCTGCAGCCTCGTATGTTTCATTATATGCACAAGGCTTCTAGATCTGGCTAAACGCCGGAATGGAAAGCAGACTTCATTGCAGCGTACCAAAACTGTTTCCTCCAGCAGAATGATGCAAATCGCCTGCTGCCAGAGACTGCCTCCCGTGGCCAGCAACGTCTCTATATACTCGTGGAGGGTGACGGCCACCCGCTCCTTTCGCGTGTTCTGCCCCGTCTCTGGCAACTGGTATCGCCTGAGGACAACTGCACTTGTGATGCGTCTCTTCCTCCCCGCTGTCTTCATCCGTCACTCCTTCTGCATCCCCCTGTTTGTCTGCACAGCCTCTCTGTACTCCTTGCTGTGCGTCCGTTCGTTCACTCAAATTGTTTTTCAAGAAATCCGCACCAGTCTCCTCCATTCGCTGCAAGCTTCGGGGGCCCTGGTGAATCTTGTGGAACACGGCGACAAAAAAGCCTCCTGCATTGCGGCACGCATGAAGTCGGCGTTATTACATGGGAACATGGAAGCGTGTACGCGGACCTGGCTTACGCGGTTCACCGTCTTAGTGGAGACCAGCAATAGTATACCTTTGTTCTCTAGTATAAAGGCCCCTTGTGTACGTGAGCTAGTATACGAGTTTGTGTCGAGCACAGCTCATTCCACTAGATGAAGATTCCACTTGCTCCGTCCTGAAGCTCTTGACCATCTTTTCTTCAATTTTGTGG
>NW_021150203.1:5642-5945 GCF_002837175.3 Physeter macrocephalus
GCAGCATGTTTCGATATTAGGGAAGGTCAGGCAAATGTTCTGCGAGGTTACCCCCGGAGAAGCAACACAATCAACCCGTACAACTCCCCCGCAGGCGGGTCCACTTATACATCGTCAGTCAACCGACAGCTAATGAGATTTCCCTCCTTCCCGATAAGAGGTACAGTGTTAGCTAATATGTCGGTCCCCCTTAAGCATACTCAACCTTCCTGCGACGTGCACACGCACGCCGAGGCAGGTCTTTTGACGCGGCGTCGGCCGAATACAGGGTCACTTACACGAGCACATTCGCAGAAATCTACA
>NW_021150204.1:0-461 GCF_002837175.3 Physeter macrocephalus
CAGCTTGCTGCTGCGTGAGTAGGAACGAAGACCCCACAAGCCTCTTTGGACTGGCCGCCATAGATGAAGAAGGGGGTCTCTGGGTGGGCAGCAACGCGCACTGCTGCTGCAACGGAGTATCCTCCCCCCAGCTTCGTCGCAACACAGTCTCCTGCAACAGCAGCTATGCATGCAGTCATAACGGCAGCAGCAGCCTTCCTGCTGGCCACAGTAGTAGCGTGGTCAGCGTGGGTAGCCGCGGGGATCCCGAAGATGTCTTTGCTATCGGAGACGAGGGGATGCAGGAAGAACAAGATATATTTCTGATTTGCAGATGTGGGGGAGGCGGACAAATGAGCAGCGGTGTTTCGCCACCATCAGGCAACGCCGCCAGTAGTACTGTGAGGAGCACCACGGGAGGATGCAATAGCTGGGGCAGCATTAGCAGCAGCAGCAGCCGCAGCAGTAGCGTCGTCGATAAC
>NW_021150204.1:5738-5945 GCF_002837175.3 Physeter macrocephalus
GGGACAGCAGGAGCAGCAGCAGAAAGGGGGACAAACAGTGTCACAGCAAAACAGCAGTTGCTAGAACCAGCAGCAGCTGCAAGAGGGAAGCAGCGTCACAGTAAAACAGTAATTGCGAGAAACAGTATAGCAGCAGCTGCAAAAGACGGCAGCAGCGTCAGAGCAATTGCCACGCGATGGCCAACCACGAGGCTGCACCACACATCC
>NW_021150205.1:0-521 GCF_002837175.3 Physeter macrocephalus
CTTATACAGAGGCGCGATACGATAATACTAGGCAACATGAAACAAATACCACGAGTGTTCAGCACTCAAAACAAAAACAGAGTCTTAGACGTATAGCATTCAAATGCTGAGCACAAACTAAAGTTTCACATTTTCATTCGTTTCGGCCGTGCAAAACTCGATTCTGGCTTGGTTAGAAAAGCCCTAGTTTCGTTTCGGACTCTATGAAACTGTGATCTGCGTCGTCCACGCAATATTAATATCTGTAGCTCATACGTACATATATATGTGTATGGTACTCGTATACATGCATGAATATATACATATGTACGTGTTCTTGTATTTCCACATCAAAATCCCATATATATACGTATATGCTACATCTATGTAAGTATGGATTTACCTATATAAATGATAAAGTATCTGTGTTACATGGATATATTTATATATATATATATATATATATATATGCCCATGGATGATCTGTATATCACTTCCTTTACTGGGTCTACGTGTGTGTATTTTTCAAGCATGAAGGGCGC
>NW_021150205.1:5608-5943 GCF_002837175.3 Physeter macrocephalus
AGCCGCTTCCGGGCGCGGCTACGTCGCCGGGGCCGTGATGGAGAGACTTCTAGCATCCGAAGAAGAAAGCGCTTCCCCACAGTCGCAGCTGAAAAATGACGAATATCTGCTGCCTGGTTTTCTTCGCATCGCGGGCATGCCCTACTGCCTCAGAGTTGGAGAGGTAAGAAAGACTAAAGCAGTGTTCTTTTTTGTAGTTTTCCACCTGTGCTTGCAGACAGAATCACATCGGCAAGTGGTATTACCGGCAACACAGAAAGGTGTTTGGTGAGAAAAGAGCACCAGAAGAAGCAGCAGCATTAGAGAAAGTGGAACGAAAGAAAGAGATCAATCGC
>NW_021150206.1:0-195 GCF_002837175.3 Physeter macrocephalus
CTCCTCTGTGGCTCCGGAGCTTCCCCCTGGTTATCTTTTACAATACTAAGAGATAAGATCAGGAATGTTTTTTTTTGCTTTGTTACCATTCTGTGCTTTAAAATTTTCTACAACAAACATAATAGATTTTATAATCCAGAAAAAGTAATGAATGTTTTTTATAATTGCTGAAAATTTTTAATATTTCTGTCATTT
>NW_021150206.1:5334-5942 GCF_002837175.3 Physeter macrocephalus
GCCGCACTTGACTTCTCAGCTTCAAGTCACCAAGCTCCCGCCCCCGCGCGCCCTCTAGGACAGGCAGTTCCCCTGATGCAGTCCTCCCTCCCTTCAACTCGCCGGTAAGAGTCCATTTACCAGCGTCCCCAAAACCCAGGGCTAGCTCCCTATTCTACGAGCTCCTCTGTCACAACTTTGGTGAGTCGCGGCCTTATCAGGATGATGTATCGTCAGCTGATACATCAGGGAGAGACTAAGCAGATCATTGCCGGGCTGCATCCTAGGGCCGGGCCTCGGCAGGTGCTCGATAAACAAGGACGCCGAGAATCACATCCTTTATCTAGAAAACGGGTGCCGGGACTGCGTCTTCCGTTCCCACCCGGCCAGCTCTTGCTCGGTGAGGACTCACCGTCCCATCCCTGTTCGTCTCATAAGATCTTCCTCACGGAAACAAAGCCCTGAAATTCCGGAAGATCACTGTCAGCTGCGCCCCTTCTCCGCCCTACCTGCACACCCTTCCTCCCCGGCTTGAATCGCATCAGCGGATGCGAAGGAGAGCCGGGGCTCCGTCTGCCACTTCCGGCGAGGGAGGAGGCGAGACTCCTCCAGCGGGGCCGGAAGCTGTG
>NW_021150207.1:0-1509 GCF_002837175.3 Physeter macrocephalus
GCTTTCGGTAGGGTGCACAAACAGTACAAACAGAGCAACTACTGACGTTGCTTATGTAACGTCAGTGCTTAGCGCGTATGTGTGTCTTTGATTGGAAAACTGACTGCCTGAGTAGGTGACGGCAACGACTGCGTGTCCGGCACAGCTTTTCTGTGTAGCTCGACCAGTAGACAAATGCCCGCCTATAGATATGCATCTTCAAGTCGAGGAAGGGAACAGACCAGTACGTCATCTGTAGATGTCAACCGTAAGTTCGCCATCCACGGTGTGAATAAATGCCTGACAACGTAACACTTGGTTGTGACGACTAAATCTTACTCTAATATGAGACACCTGCTTTTACGTGTCACACGGACGGCGTAGCAATGGAGACGTGGCAGAGCCGCAACGTGGATAGTTTACGTGAGTGATCAACTTGGATGCAACAATTGTACAAGTGCGAAATTGTTACCTGTAGGTCCTCGTGCAGAAACTGTAGCAACAAAGATGTCCCGGCGAGTTATCAGTAAACCTTACCTGCCCTCGTAGACTGTGGAGTGAGATATCTGGAGCGGAAGGCTGAAGCATTATGCGACCCGAGTCTCTCGCCCTTCACTCTCTAGATGGGTATTCTAACATTGAGTTAGAATGTCCCCAAGTACGATGTAACTGGCATTCGCCATGCTCACACGGAATTCAACTAACTCATGATGAACAGTTTACCCATGAGTGTTCCAGCTGTAAGAAATTTGAAATCTTGCTGTTTTCGTTATCTTCGAGGTGGCACATGCAGAAAATATGGGTGCAAGTCATTTGCGTAAGGCAGGTAAAAGACAATAAGCTGACACTTAACAGTAGTAGCAGTACAGCTCCTTTACTGGGAAGTTCTAAAAAAGCTTCGACATTTAGTCTATATGTTGCTTTGAAGGGTCAGACAAATCAGTGTGTGCGTCTGTATATGTACATATATATATATATATATATATTCTCGAGGACGAGTGAGCTGTACAGCGTACAAGATGGTCTATGCATAGACATAGGTATAGACGTCTCTACAAATGTCACTCGTATGCTCGGCGCACATTTTTTGGACCATCGCATATATGTCTGTTTCTGCAGTCGTACCTCAGGACTTGTCCATTGGTACCCCAAAAGAGGGATGCGGTGTTCTAAGTGTTCTCTGTCTATATACTGGTACGGAGGCTGATACGGAGAACGTTCGCGGCTCGCGTCCCTGTCTGATACGTCGGTTGCTGCTGCAGAAGACGCGTAGCACAAACGAATAAAGTAAACTCTGGCTAGGCGTTGTGCTTCTATGCACAGCCGAAGCAGAGTTGAGCGAGGCATGCTTGGACGGCTCTCATTTAGCCATCTAGAGAGGGGAACAACTTTAAGTGGAAGAGCGGTTTTTAAAAAGGGCGGCAGTGTGGAGTCTTCGCGTCACTTCTCGTAAATTAACGGCGATCACATTGATGTGTGTGGACCTCGTAGTGGTAGTAGTAGTAGTAGTAGTAGTAGTAGTAGTAGTAG
>NW_021150207.1:4023-5942 GCF_002837175.3 Physeter macrocephalus
TTCCTCTTAGCCCTCTTAACCTCGATTGCATAGGCTGTGCCCCGCCCAGCGAGCGCAAGGTTATCGCGCACCTGCAAATTAGTAGTACTCAGTTTGCTTCACCCTCTACGGGTACAACACGTCGAATCTTCACTACCATGCAGTGGCCAACCTCGAAGCCTGTGTCGTGCAACGACAAAAGGAATCTCATATGTAGTTACCGTCGCAGTCGCTTCTGCAGGCATACAATGAAGGCTCCTATCAACGTGTCAATCACCGCAGGATCAAGGGAGCTATCGCCCCATATGTGTGTATATAGTAACATACACATACATTCATGTCTACCTGGCAACGCAGCAACTGTGGCATACACATGCTCTACTATCTTTGTGGCACCGCTTCCAAATAATTTTTTACTCCATATTGCGCCTGGTAGCGCTCCAAATTTTGCCTTTTCTTGTCCTGCTGCGTGGTGGCTGCGCCGCCGTCAGCAACAAGTCAGAATGCCCATAATCTTGTATTATACTTTAGCACGTCGATACAGCGCCCCTCGTGTTGCCTAAGCAAGATTTTCTCTTATCCACCCTCAAACGACAGCAATCTCTTCGACACATACATAATTAAGCACTCCCCCATTCGCACCCCAGCACGTCCAATGTACAATGTGGCGCTTTGTTGTCCCGGGCCTTCCTTCGGCAGGAGGTGCGGCAGTTAACGATGTAGGAAGCTTAAACACGTCCCATGAAAGCGTACATCCATCAATGTAGCAAGGTGTGTCATTTGTTTCTGTCACCACAGTGCGGCGCCGTCTAGTCCGCAACTCGCCGGCCGACTCACGTCTTTAAACTGACGCCAGCAAGAGCAGTCTATGATCCACGTCGTGTAACTCTTCACGGGGATATTCAGCTATCCGATGGAAGTCACTGTCTTGTTTTGCTTAAGGTGTGCAACATTTCTAGGTGTGTCAGCACAACGGAACAATTCACCTCAATGAGGTGCCGCTATTCCTACACACAATTGGCAAGCATTTATTTCACGCACTTTTGCTCCATAGTGCCGATGCGTCATTTCTGTCTTTACCGATGACCGTCGGCTTGTTCACACTCAACATAGTGCACGGGGACGAGGGGCGATTAAGCGTACCCGTCGGCATGTGTCTTGCGGGCGCCCGCGCACCGGACCCCCAGCATTACCTCGTGGAGGGTGCGTCCGTGGAGAGCTGCACTTCCTTCGAATTTCCTCCTCACATGGCCTTTGCCGCATGGCAACGTAAACGACGAAAATGCATATCCCAGGAATTCCGGAGATCTATTTCCTGCGGCCAGGCGTGACATAATGTTACCTCCCCTGGCAGCCTTGCCTGTGTGCCGAGCTACCCGTGGCAATAGCACCTTCGCGGCGCGTCGTGCCGCGCAGCCTTCAGCGCTGAGCCAGACACTGGCCCAGAGCCAGTGAGGATTGAAGCGACATTCAGCAGAGCAGCTGCTACACCATGATGTGATAAGAAGGCTTTCACACAGTGGCATCTCTTCTCGTTTGTCTACACTCGTCGTGCTGCAGTTCGTTGTCCGCGCCCGAGCGAACGGTCGACTACCTTCGTATAATCCTGATCGAGTGAAGTAAACAGTAGACGACTTCCGCAGCCGCCTCAAATGCACTCGAGAGGGCGAGTCGACAGCGGCCGACACGAAAGCACCAACGGTGTTATTTCACGCGTGTATTTTTCTCAACACACATCTGTGCACCCCAGAAGGATGTTAATGACGTAGCTAATCTATGCCTCATAATCAGTGAATGAATGTCTTTTTCCTCGACGGCCTGGTGTTCTCGCGCGTGGAGATTCTCGGTATGCATATTTCACAGCGAGCCGCAGCTGGTCATTCTACCGGCGCTCTTCAGGGTATTGACCTAGTATCCAGTGAAAGGCAACCCATGTGTGC
>NW_021150208.1:0-418 GCF_002837175.3 Physeter macrocephalus
TTCATCCCCCAGCAGCGCAGGACCTGCGAGCATAAACACGTGCATCCGTGTGCATATGTGTATGTGAGCTCCAATGCCGGGTGTGTACATCTGACCCTTGGCTAGCTAGCAGCCTTTTTTCCACTACTATAGAATTGCCCGCATCACGGAATTTACTCTTATAAACAAGCAACTACACGTCTTCACAAATACAAATCTAGACACATAAACAACCACGATCATCCTGAGGGTGGTGAGTTTGAATGCGGGAAGTGGCGAACATCTCGTGTGCTACCCCACGTTCCATTTCCGGCGAACGAGCTAGCAACGGCAAAGATATACAAAAGGAGGAAACCGCCCCATATGGTTACACCCAAACAAGCAAAACGTCGATGATGTTTTTGCAGATGTAAGTTGTTCATCCTGCGGGAGTCACATG
>NW_021150208.1:5800-5942 GCF_002837175.3 Physeter macrocephalus
TGCCTGGATACCTTCTTTCCACGCCGTGTTGCACCCGCCTTTACTCACTCCTCCTCTGTCCGTGAGAATCTCTTTTTTCCCTCCTCTTCTGCATATGTTTACGCTGCCGGTACCCGGTGTGTTCTTTAGTAGGGGAAGGAAC
>NW_021150209.1:0-832 GCF_002837175.3 Physeter macrocephalus
TTCCTTCTGCTTCTTCTGCTGCTTGTGGGAGAGCAGTTTTTGAGCATGGCGCTTCTGCGTTGCTCTCGTTTTGTCTCAGTCTTCCAGGCGCGTCTCTTCCGACTGCACATTAGCGGCTGGATTGAAGAGTGTATTCCCACTTACGTGCAAGCAGACCCGGGTCAGTCGTCACTCTCGGAAATGGGCATTATCAACACAGACATACTTACATGTTAGTGGATAATACCTAGGTATTTATATCCGCCTATTTAGCGTTGGCCTTGTGTCCCACCCACACGCACACACACTGTGCGGATGCAGTTTCGAGCTTCAGCTAGAGACTGGTGGCGACAGCGGCAGCGCAAAGTACAAGTAAGCTACACAGCATACTTTCACTGCATGCTGAAGGAATAGAATTTACACGCATTAACACCACTTGAAAGCAACTTTGATACTCTGTTCGTCAATGCTGATTATCGGGTCGCCGATTTACCTGTCCATTGTGCTGCCCCAGCGTTTCCACGCTACACGACCTTGACAGTCTTCTGTAACTTTACTCCTCCTATGCATAGCAGTGTCCCGCTAGCCACTTTATACGTGCAGCTCGTGGCACCTCATAGAAAACGCTTCCGTATGAGGGTTCCGTGCTCCTGCCGTTCTGCTGATTTGATCCATGCGGCGGTGCTCTCAGTGCTGAGCATTTGTTTCGCGTAGTACTCGTACACTGCTGGTTACATGTCCACTTGCACAGGTGAGCTGTGGGCCTTGCGCTATTTATTCTAACTCATGCATTACGCTTGTCGTTGGTTCCTCGGTCGACATGCCACCCATGAAGTTCAAACCTTCATGTAGA
>NW_021150209.1:5190-5942 GCF_002837175.3 Physeter macrocephalus
CCATTGATCCCCAGCAACACCATGTGTAGACGAACTCAGCGCCCCGTGCGTACGGTTCGGTGATAATTGTAGGAGCATTTCGCAAGCCTCGCTTACAGAACACGATGACGCTGCACGCAGGGCCAACTCTACAACAACTGACAAGCGTCCTTCAGTGGTTGTGAAATGACTACCAACAGCGACGCAGAGAGACGATGCTGTCCATGTATCCTGTTGCATTTTCATTTTTTTATGTTAGTAAGCAATGTTCGTTATAATTGTACCTGGTCTTGTCTATATCAGCCTTGGGTCACTTGCGCCACACTACAGGAAGGCACACATCACTTTTTCAGCATTGCAGCACGTGAGATTGGCTTTGCAAGCTCTGTCTGCGTGTCGAAACCGCATGTATATGTGCAACGCTAAGCTCACGTGACTGGCACGAAAGACATGCTCTGACACGTTCACGCCTCTGCTTGTTTCCTACAACCCTGAGGACGGGTACACACCGCGTAGGAAGGCCAAATAAGACCCCCCTGGAGAAGGCCGCTTGTTGAAAACCCCCGTGAGAAAGGGTTTGCCGTATACGAAACTGTCGAGGTTTCTTCCACTGTAGTCTTGACAAGATTGGAAGCCCTCAAAAAGTTGTTGATTTCTTCCGAAGCTTTTAAACTGTTACGATGTTGCGTAACTCTCATAAGAGGGGAGCGATTTGGTCGCCATTGTCTCCCGCGCAAACCAACGCAGCGCACATTTTTATTCATGAGTCACCG
>NW_021150210.1:0-1104 GCF_002837175.3 Physeter macrocephalus
GCGTAGCAGCGGTTTCAATAGGCTTCTCGCTTTGCTCTCTCGTCCGCAGCAGGCCGCCGGGCCCCGCCTGCTGCACGCTTCCCTGGCTACGGCAAATGCAGAGAGAACTGGGATAGGAGGGCTCGTGAAGGCTTGCCTCGTAGCTGTCTTCTTTCATCACTGCAGCATCAGTGGTTACAGTTGAGGCTGAAGCAGCAGCAGCTGCCGCAGCAGCAGCGCTGGAGGAAACAGCTGGGAAAGGACCACGCACGGTATAGGCAACTGCCGACTGCACAGAAGAAGCACCCGGTGAAGCAGAAGCAGCCGAGGAAGTCACGGCAGCCAGAGAAGAAGCAGCAGCAGCAGAGGCAGAGGCAGGGACCGCAGCCGCCAGCGTTGCTTCAGCAGAGGATGCACGAGCCGCGGAGGACGCCGCACTTGTAGCGGACGTTGCATTGGCAGATGCGAGTGAAACAGCAAAGGAACAATCAGCAGCAGACGCGATGGCACTTGCGGAGGAAACAGCCGCGGCGTACGCAGTAGTAGGGGCATCCCCACCTATCTCCTGAGTATTGGGGGAAGATATGGTGGTGTCTGAGCAGTTTGCACGGCTTTGGTTGGGTGAGGCAGAAATAGTATCTCCGTTGCCACTCTTGTGAGCTACAGCATCAACGGCAGACCTCGGCAGCACGGGGGAAGCAGCGACAGCTGCAGTTCTTCTGCCTCCAGCCACGGGACAATGCATTTCTTCAGACACGACTGCACCAGGGGCTCCCATTGTCGCTCGCAGTTCACTAGGTAAACAACTTGGTTTTTTGTCTGCTTGTGCCTTTTCTACGACCATAAAGAAAGGCGTGGTTTGCAGGAGTTTCTGGTTGCCGGAGGGGCTGCACATGTGACGTTAGGACATTCATTGGGAGTGCAGAACAAAGTGTTGCATGCGCTTTGGACTGAGGCTCCAACCGTCCAAAGGCCCCTGCAGCGGGCTGTCCCCGAGCAGCGAAAAGAGAGAAGCAAGCAGCTGTGTGCTCTCATTATTAGAAATCTCTGTCTTTTGCATATGTGTGTGTGTGTGCCTGCCGCGCCCAGAGTTCTTCAGTGCGTGGGCCCTCCCCCTTTGCTGGC
>NW_021150210.1:5190-5942 GCF_002837175.3 Physeter macrocephalus
ATGACGAAGCGGCGAAATTTGACATTTTTGTCTGAATCCCAAAACGGCCCCTGCACTGCGTCCCACGGTGCAGACATCACACGCATCTCTTTCAGCAGTTCCTTCGAACTCACTGTTCAAATTTGTGCCATCTCCAGCCGTCGGCCTTGCTTTTCAAAGAAGAAGCACTTCTACTCAGAACCTTGTTGTTCCAGGGACAGCACTTCGCACTACTTCCCCCAAAGATATTACGCCGTACGGAGAGGGATGTACGGATGGTGCAGATTTGTACGACGTCATATAAAATGTGTATACTCATGTCCTTTTTTGTGAAAAAGTTACACCTATACGTTTACGTGTAAGTTGAATTCGGGGGGGCATTCCGGCTGTACTATTTGGGGAGTACTGTGGACGAAAACCTTTCCGCTTACACCATCGCGTACATGTCACGCAGCACAGCGAAAAATACTTGCTGTGTAGCCAAACGTGTCTCACCACAGGTAGTACTATTATGTATGCATAGTTGTACCGACCACTTATGTGCAGGAAGGTGCTGGTCTACACAAGAATTCTCAGTTGAGAGTCTAGGGAGACGGAGACAGAGTCGCTAGCATATACACATGTATACACATGTGTGGAGATACGTGCCTGCAATACGCATATACACAAATGTGTACTCACACATACGTACGCGTCAGCTTGCTGCCGCATCAAAGTCTCCTCGCCTGCGGGCTTCTCCTCCGATATATGAAATATTGCATCCACGCGTGAAA
>NW_021150211.1:0-1378 GCF_002837175.3 Physeter macrocephalus
CCGAGACTCCTTCGCCTATCCTGGCCTTGCCGCACCGTCCTCACATCACTAGTATCAGGGATTATACGGATGGCCCCAGGCTGCTCTGCTGCTGGCATTCCGTCCCTGGCATTCCACCTGGCTCGGGGTGAGAGAACACACACATACTTGAGGAGGGTGCACAGGTGCACCGAGGGAACAATCAATACCACCCAACGATGTGTGCTCTATCTCCACAAAACGTTGCATTTGGGGAGCATCTAGCCTGTGTGTCCACAGCCAAATGTGAAAGCATCGTGGCGCAGATGCCTTCAAAGCGTGCGGCCATCAGGACGAAGAGAACCACCGCCCAACAACCCCCTGGTCTCGAGCCCTGCAATTCCCATCCTGAGCACTCTCCCCTCAATCACAGCAAAAGGATGTCTTCCTGAACCCCTGACACACCCTCAGGACAACTGTGCCCCCTCAGCCTAAGAGCCACTGCCTTCTAGGGAAACACACCCGCCCTTGGCACATATATTTCCACACAATGCATGTGCCTTCAAGGCGAAGATATCTACCACAAGGGAAGGACCCTTGGCCGAATTTGACCGCCACCATCAAAAGCGACTCGTAGGGACCCGTGACAAAAGACACCTGAGGCACACCTGGACTGATCAAGGGAGACTCACCATCAGGCATAGTTCCTGGCCTGCTGCCTAGACAGACGAGCTACCCTTGGCCCACACACAAAGCTAATGGCATGGGAAGCAGTCTAATGCCCAACGTGGTGGGGAAAATCCTTGGAGCCTAATGGCAAGGGAGCCATTCCGATGCCCAAGGTGGGGGGGCAACCTGTTGCAACAATTGGGTCACTTACTGTGTTTCCTGGCACTTTCGCACTCTGGGCCCATCAGTGACGTGACCTCAGAGAAACCGTGAGGTCCAGTTCTTCTAGAAGCAACGTTTTACCCACAGCCGTGCAACGAGAGAACCCAGCAAACAGCCGAGACACTTGAACTGGTATGACTACTCTGGCCTCTGGCGAGGCACGCAGGATAGCACAGTCTTGACACAGCAGAGGGTCATAGCCAAAATGACCCCCGCTCCACACATCCTCTCCTGCCATTAAACCTGTAGCCTTTCCTTGGCACCCGACTGCCTTCATTCCACATGATTGCGCCCAATGACCTACGGGAAGTGCTGCAATCCTCAGGGAACGCTGTGTGGGCTGGGTGGACTAACGATGCTGGGCTGTCCTGTGGAACAGCTGCACATCTTCAACACAGGGGGAACGTGGCCAGACAGGGAGAAAACCGCCCACGGCCTCCATAGGGGCCCACATGAGAAGACAGCGTACTGTGCCACGAAGGCAACCATTCGCTGGCAGAGGGACCCAGAATGAAGCCAATCGACCATG
>NW_021150211.1:5796-5941 GCF_002837175.3 Physeter macrocephalus
GAGACTCACCATCAGGCATAGTTCCTGGCCTGCTGCCTAGACAGACGAGCTACCCTTGGCCCACACACAAATCTAATGGCATGGGAAGCATTCTATTGCCCAACGTGGTGGGGAAAATCCTTGGAGCCTAATGGCAAGGGAGCCA
>NW_021150212.1:0-1038 GCF_002837175.3 Physeter macrocephalus
TGTAGCACTGTCTTCGGCAGAACTCACCGTGTGTGTGTGTGCGTGTGTGTGTACGTGTGTGCACATATGATGTGCAACAGTTTCCCGCAAATAAATGTATGTATGTATATACAGATATATGTATTTGTATGCGAGTAGGGTCTAATACGCACGTCCGTACATGGTGTGAAGAGAGTATCTTCCTAACTTCTAGAGGCTTGCACCATTTGCAGGGATGCACACATTACGCAGACCTCGACACGCGCATCCACCAGATGTATACAGAGATATGCACGCGTATGGTTGACTGGGAGAGGGAAAAAGTATAGACATCCAGCAGCCTAAGCCCCTCAAGAACAGAGAAGGTCCTCCCTCTTTGCGTTGGAGTTATTGATGACGCCCCCAAAAAAGGTTCTCTCCGTTCGCAAGATCCACCTGGCCACGTTTATGTATATGCGTCTGTGGTAGACGCCGGACTTTGGATAGAACATATACGTACGGGGGATCTAGGTAAAACTAAACCTTCCAACGAAGAGGTCTACCGGTGCGGTGTTGTGCCTGTACATCTTTCCGTGCAACGCGCAGGTAGACACGTGTTGCCGTCGGTCTGTGCCCAGTCACCCTCGCAGCTTAGTTCCCCCTCTAGACTTGAGACCCCTTGAGTCCGCAAGCCAAATAGAGAGATATACGTGAAGGCAGACGAGTGTGTTTCCGTCAAAGGGTGAAAATGTCTGTGTGTACTCGTGTGTATCCGTATGCACTGAGAATCAAACAAACACGCACACCCACGCTTGCCGACTAGCGCCTTCGCTTGCACATATGCAACTTCTGCGTCTTTGTGTGTGTGTGTGTGTGTGTGTGTCTGTGTCTGTCTGTCTTCCTGTCTGTCTCTGTTTGTGTCTCTGTCTGTATGCCTCACCCGGAGGTATATGCGGAACACCTGGTAGCCGCAGAATCGATCGCCGCGTTTGGTTAGAAAGTCCTCCAGACCTTTTGCAGGTACACAAGAAACACACAGGATTGGAAGCGCAGCGATAGCTCTCTTTTAGAAAGAGATAA
>NW_021150212.1:5542-5941 GCF_002837175.3 Physeter macrocephalus
TCCGAACATGCAGGCCTGCCCGCATAGTGATACCGTAGCACGTGCATCAATATGGATCTTGAGACGTGCACATGTACACGCACGCGTTCAAGTCAGTTCGCGCCTAGAGGCTGACTCGCTAAAACATGTCTGAATATATAAATACGGCATTTCCTGCGTGCGTGCGTATATGTGTGTCAGTTTCTCCACGGCTATGTGTCCTATCGATGGACACTGTGGCGTCGCAGAATTTACGTTTCGAACGTAAAAGGAATGATCCATAAAACGACGCAGTTCACAAGCCCTGCAACGCCCCTATTCCGAAACACAACTGCAAAAGTACACAAAAAGCATGCACACAGGGGCGAGCCAGAACGTGCTGTCCAGACCATACCAGATGCGTGGATACCAGCATATAAG
>NW_021150213.1:0-215 GCF_002837175.3 Physeter macrocephalus
GAAGACGAGGGGGAGACTGCGGTTCGTGCGCTTCGGAGGCCACGGGGATACAAGAACGGAAGCGATATTCTTAGTTTTTTGATAGAAGTACAGATTTTCTGCAAGAAGGGCTGATCGGATGTCTCCTCGTGAATCTCGCAGATCCCAATGGAGGCAGGGTATACAGTGCGGCTACTGCGCACCTGAAGAACTGTAAAACGCCCACAAAATCTAAA
>NW_021150213.1:1528-3377 GCF_002837175.3 Physeter macrocephalus
ACCACGTGCTCGAATGTCGTCGCCTACTGTTCAGACTAACTGATAAAGTTAGGCGTTACTGGGAAAATACATTGCTTCTTCACCAGTGTATTCCACAGCGAAGACTTTTTTTGGCAGAGCTGCCACCACCGACAACATAGAACAGAGCCCAACTGCATTTCGAACTGTTTCTTACTCATGCCTTTATAAGTGGCACGAAGTGTGGCACTATAGAAGGACAAGGGTGTCTTCGTTTTTAGTGCAGCTGGCAAGTGGCAAGATATTTACGTTTCTTCGTTCAGCAAGACTGACTTCATTTGGCGCCAATAATTGGATGCACAACTCAAGAAATACCACTTTTGTCTGCAGTAGCCCTTGACTGCGCAATCTGTATCCAAATCACTTTCAGCGTTGTCCACCAGAAATCTCGGTTCTCCCTTTTTCAGTAATAAGCTAACCTAAAGATGGTTAGGTTAGCCTTGCCTGCGAAATTTTTTCGCCTCTTCCGTGGTTGTCGTGCACCCAAGGGCGGACTTCATCTAGCGGCAGCCCTACTAGATAGAAAAGGGAAGTCTTAGAAGAAGTAGAGGAATCTGCTGCGAGGGGAGAGGACTTGGAGGAAGCAGTACAATAAATACAACAGAAGAAACGAAGGCATATGAGTGTAGAAGGGTGACCTTCATGACTTTGCAAGTGGAGCACGCTGAAGATGTTTAGGTACACTTCTAATGCTCTCGACTACGTATGTATGAAGTTGGTGGCGGACCCACTTGTGTGGTTCACGTCCGACGTTGGGTACAAAATTTTGTATCAAGGGCGCTACAAAGCGTCTGTAAGTGGAGAGACGACTTTTCTACCCTGCAAAGGACGGAATGTTCGGAAGAAGCACCCCAATGCGCGTGTCGAGTCATCAGCAACTAGGAAGCACTGTACATTGCGGGAAAGGTACCCAACAGCTGCAACAGTAAAGCGTACGCTGTGCATAACACCTAGCTCATACAGTGACGGTGTCACACGCGTGAATCCGTCTAGCTTGTGAGACACGGGCTCCTGTGTCGTCAAAGAATAATGGCTCAGTCTTTTTGAAGCATTTCCTTTCAAAAGTACTTTGTAACTGTGTAATTAGTGCACGAAACAGTGTTTACAATGGCATACACGCGGGAAAAGGCTAACAGATGCGTGTCCTACAGCTTAGGTTCTACAAACTTGAACCATTTTTTTTGTGTTACGCAGCGGGGCAGGATGCGCCACGTGTGTTGTACGTACGTCGCAGGGAGAGCACTATGTTATTTTTGGTGTAAAACATAGATTTCTACACCTTACGTGTATTCACCACCTGCTGTTTCCACGTCCCACTACTGCGCAGGGCGTTCGCCATCGTTGTTCCACCAAAAGGCGAACTTGGTTGTTCGACCGTAACTTCCTCTCCCGCTGGTGTTGTGAGACAGCTGCAGTTGCATGGAGAAAGCATCAGCATTATAACTAAAATGCTACCACAACGTGCAGGTGTGAAATGTTGGAGGAAATTTGCTCTCCTTAGTGACTTACTCAGCGCCACTGCCGTAGCCTTACATTGAACAGGCTGGCGTGCCGACCGAGGTATTCACCGTTAAGCTACCTATCAGGCACATTGTTGTGACTGAACGTACGTCATCCATCAAAAAGTGCTTACCCTGTCGCAACCCAGTAGATTATTCCGCATTCCATGTTCATGTGTCCATACCGGTATATATCAGCGCATGCACGTGTAAAGCCGCATACATGCTAGCCTCTTCAGATAGCGCGTTCTGTCGTGCATGACTACTCATGTAGAGTGTAGATTCGTGCACACTGTAGTCCATTACGTGTCTTAAGGAACGCATCAGTTGGA
>NW_021150213.1:3674-3882 GCF_002837175.3 Physeter macrocephalus
TCCACTGGACTCTGACTACAGTGAAAATAGGGCTTTGTTTAAATTCCTTCCTTCCAGGACCTGTGTTGGCGTTGCGTCTGCCAAGTTTGGCACGCATATCTCCCCGCGATGTAGATGTACCACGTTACCTCTTCACATTGCAGTTGAACATGTTGGTATACACGTAAATGTGTATATACGTGTAGCTGCCAGACTACTATCTTCTCCC
>NW_021150213.1:4890-5940 GCF_002837175.3 Physeter macrocephalus
GCCAAATGCAGGATAGCACTGTCCTCGTTAGTGTGGAAGCAGCTCACACAATTGCAGCCTCGAACCACATGTGTGAACCGGGTGCAGCTCTCCTTGGTGTATGCCGCTACGCCGTCACTTGCGGGGCACGTTCGGTGTATGCGGACGGAGTATGTGAACACCGCTTCATACGTGCGAGTGACCGACCGCAATAAGACTAGGTCGCTAGAATGCATGCGTCTTCACATGGACACCTGTACAAAGACGTGACACCCATCAAAACCGAGTCGACGTACACAGATTACATGAATAAAAAGGCATGGACTCACAGAGCGCATGCGATCAGTGTCCTGGCAGCCACGCTACTCGCCAGACGTGCCTCAGGTTATCTCGCGGCCGACACGAACAACGCGCGCGAACTGCTTCTGGGAATGTCAGCACTAGAACATACCAGACAGGCTTGGTTTTCGTTTACAAAAGGTCTGTAGCTCACACCTCCTTCTTCAACAGACAGTACGGCAGCAACAGCTGCTGCAGGCTGTTTAAAGCAAATGCATTGCCTATAGCAAGTACAGCGAGCCCAGCCTCGCAACAAGCGTGGGGGCCCTGCTGCGCGACGATTGTGTACGAAGGCTCCCTGTGTTACTAGCTTCCCGGGACCGTCCAAGTGTTTGTTGAAATCCCTTTGCGGCATGATTGTCTGGCTCGGATTCCCTCGTTTACATACTTAAGTGATTTTTCCTGGCCAGAAGAGATTTTCCCCAATGTTTGAAGGCCTGTTTGGCCCCCGATGACTGGAACAGGAAACTGCCTCCGCCCCACGTGACACATAGCTTAATTACTCAGTCTTTATCCCACGGCTGTGTGCATCCACGTTTGATCTTGATAGATTCTGGTTCTACGAGGCTATACAAGAAGTGTTTTTGTTGCGATTGTTTCAAGCTAGGCGACTTGTCCCGCTTGGTAGCTTCGCTCGCATGCGATCAAACGCAGAATATGCTCTCGAATCTCTGCTGCCGCAAACTGATGTGGCTGTTACTTGCGTCTGCTTTGGACCACGCCTGTTCTATC
>NW_021150214.1:0-1366 GCF_002837175.3 Physeter macrocephalus
TCTCCGTAGGTCCTACCTCTTCCAAATATATCATATTCACCCCCTCCGTGCCAAGTGACGCGATACTCTGACGCACCATCAGAAGTCTGAAGCACGTATATCAGCGGCTTGATCTGTGAAGAATGAAGAAAAATTCGATTTAAGTACAAGCAGCCCACGGAGCACTGTTTTCAGTCGCAAGAGTTCCTCTCAAATGCGAAACTGTGATTTTCAGCACTTGTCTTGCCATGCAGCGGCCTACTTTATGAAAGGTGCAGGCACGGAGTTTGCTGCAAGCAGTCTACGTATCGACTTCGAACGCTGCGAATGCTACTGCTGCCGGGTGTTGTCTGTTGGTGTCTATAGCATCATGTTAACTAGCGGTGGCCTGAATTTGGTACTTCAGATGCTGTTGCTCAGGTGGTGGCACCATTTTTGTGTATCCTCGCGGGCAGAGCTGTTCAAAAGACCTGTGGGGAAGAAATACTGCACTTTGACTGACAACCGTATCCAAAAAGTATATTCGTTTCCTTTTGCCCTTTCACCCTCCTCACCGCACGCATTGCTGGGTAGTGTCTACGCGTACACCACTTCTGCTGGAGTGCGCATTTTTCTCTTCTTCCTGCTTTTGCAGGTTTCCTCTAACTTCTTCGCCACCCCGCACTTCCGACTATCCGTGGCCTTCTCCCGTATCGGCGGTAGGCCATTTTCCTTGTGTGTCACATTGGCGATGGCAGCAGCTTGCGGCGGCAGGCTGGGGAAGCCATGTGCGAGCTTTCTCTTCGTTTCGCTGCGAGCTAGGGGGCACATGTTGAAGAAGGTTATTCGGCCTTTTCTGTTTCTGCAAGTACTCTTCCTCTGCGTCATCTTGCAGCACGTGCAGCAGGGCACGTGCGACCGGGGACCCCTGTCAGAAGCATGGTGGCGGTTGCGAAACAAGTCATTCGTGGAAAGGTTGTGGTCGCGAACACTGACGTACTTTGTACCCGAAGCTTTTGATTCAGAATGGGTATTCCAGCAAATGAATTTCTGTCCTATGGGTGTATGTGCATTTCTGAACTGGACGAGCACGTTGCCATATAATGAACTCCTGTATGCATGGCACATCTTGCTGAGCAACAGCGGCGTGAAGAGTTTTATGGAGAAATTTAGGGGCGTTCAAACCTTAGTGGGTAAAGAAGATCCAGTGCAAAAGTTAACGGAGGTAAAAGAGATGATAGTAGCTATGGAAAGAGGAGCAGTGGGAAAGGGAGAAACGAACCTGCTGTATGCCGTTGAAACGTTTCGCAAGGGTTTCTTCAATACTGCAAGTAGCATATGTGATGCCCTCACAGATCAAAATGGTGAAGAACTGAAGCAGATCCTTCTCAAGACGATCCCACCAATG
>NW_021150214.1:5389-5939 GCF_002837175.3 Physeter macrocephalus
TCACTCTAAAAGCTACATGTGTAGAAACATAGGACCACCCGCGTGTAATTACGTACATGATATATATGCATTTATACGTCCGTATATAGATGTACGAAGCTGTAATTAAACATACGTGCATGTGTGCATTCTGCATTTGTACAGCTGCAGCGTGCTTTCCGTGATTGGCGACGATATATACCTCGGGTAGCCTTCCCTTGTGCTCTTCCATATACCTCTATCGAGGGCGGACCTCATCAGTGTGCTCTCACAGCAGAGGAGAAACCCAGTGTACCAGTTACACTCGTGGGGGCGTTTGCTTTTACACGCAGTTGTACGGTAGAGAAACTATAGAAACCGCGCGCTCCCAACTTCGACTTTCTATCGAGCCACACACACATACATTACATGCATTAAGATTCTCTCCTTTCATATTTATCCACACCAGAACACGAGTCGTAGCATTCTCGTCCGCATTTGCTTTGAACTATGCGCAGCAGGGCATGAGGAAGAAACATACGAGACTGGTGGGCTATGCTACGTTTAACGGAAATATAGTTTTAATATTCGA
>NW_021150215.1:0-227 GCF_002837175.3 Physeter macrocephalus
TCCAGTCTCACATATGGTATTATTACAGAAAAAGGTGGATGGGTGCATCTGATGCAAAGAACGTAGCATGCCGATCCTCCTGCCAAACACACCTTCATCAGCCTGCTGGGTTACTCCTTCAACACGTGAAGGCACAGGTATACACGCGGTCACAGACCTCCGCCTACAACTACTGCGTTATCAGAATCGGTCACCTCCACCCGACAGAGTTCGGCAAATCCGCTAGG
>NW_021150215.1:5424-5939 GCF_002837175.3 Physeter macrocephalus
AGTGCAGGACGAGAACGAGTCTGCAGCAGACGAAGAAGAGGAAATTGTGCTGCGGCGTTTCCTTCGGCTGCTGTCCGCCACCCTGCGCCGAGTACGTCCCCGTCGGTCGGTCGTGTTTGCTCTTGACGGAGTGCCTCCCCTCGCAAAGTTTCTTACAGCAGTTACGCGTCAGCAAGGACCTGTCTGGCACAGGAGCGCCGGCCTCTGTGATGGAGGAACTCCCAACGCATCTCAAAGCAGTTTACCACCAACTGCGGCCGAAGAACAACAAGCAAACGCACGTCCAGAATATTCTGCGGCACCAGAAACAGTGTCTGCCGTCCCAGATGCACCTGCGTCTCCTGTTGATCCGCCGCATCTTTGGCGATGTGGAACAGAGACATCAGAAGACGAGAACTCTGGTCAACAAGTGAATGAGGGTGACCGCGGGCGCCTGCATCGTTCTCCCCCGACGTATCAGGACAGAGATGGTAAAGAACCCGTCGTGGGGTCTTCAACCCGTGTGGAAGACGGGC
>NW_021150216.1:0-1021 GCF_002837175.3 Physeter macrocephalus
GTAAACGGCGGCACCGGCAGGATTCTTTAACTATGAGGACAAGACTCTGACGACCTCGAAGAACCCCAAGCTACTTACACCGGAAAGAAATTCGAATGCAGTACTTACGGCGCCCCGGAACAAGTATGTCACACTTGCCGCTATTGTTGTAATTTGACAACTGCACCGTGTCCACCTTTTTCTCCTGAAGAGTATCCTCTGGCGACCGTTTCACCCAGAGGACAGCAAAACTGTTATATCAGTCCTCTCCCCTCACCCCAGAACAAGCTCGCAACGCCAGAGCGTTTTGAGCAACATATTTTTACATACATGGCTGCACACGTCCATAATAGACTACACATATACATATTACAGGTATACGCGTATTACGTATGTACGTACACACCCACACACACACACGCACGCACATCAGAGCTGCACAATCCGTGCCTCCATATGCAGTCCTCACTTCAGTATAATCAGTATCACAGCTTTGAAAGACAGCTTGTCCTGCACATCAAGCCGAGTGAGTCTGCGCAGACGTACAGTGACGCAACCATCACCTCCTCCTGTACACGAGGTAATGCCAACCAGTCTGCTACAATGTGTGCGTCTCCCCCACACGGGGATGAGGCACTACCTTGCAACACGAAATGTGCATTAAGGTATCAAGCAGAGTACGCGCGCATTGCCTTCGTGGGGTCGAGCTAGGTATGACGCCTTGCAGCAGATTCACTGCCACTGGACAACTTGGTGACGAGGAACATTTTCAACGGCAACCAACATTTTCGTGCCGAACGTCGGCATGTTGATCCCAGCTCCCGCGCAGTACACAAATACGTGGTGTACCGTTATGCATCTGCGGCTCACTCTGAGTTCTGCTCTCATACGAAGAAGCTCCAATGTTAACAGTTTTCGCAGGACAAGCCTGTTGTAATATGCAGAATAGCTCTTGTGTATTCGCTTGTAGAGGGCACCTCTTTGAAGTGACGTACGCCCTCATCGCCACTAACACTTGCTTCCTCACCTATTCAGATATAAT
>NW_021150216.1:4635-5938 GCF_002837175.3 Physeter macrocephalus
TGCAGAGGATTCGTGCCGTGAAGTGTGTGGCTTCCGTACACGTACTACTTCCACTTGCATTTGCTTCGTACTCCCACAGGGCAAAATGATTACTGGCTCTATCAACCATGGGCAGCAGAGAGAATTCCAAACGTGCGACACAGAAGCCGGGGCGGTGCTGTCGTGGGAAAAATTCATGCCGTAGGTACACGATCCCCGACCACGCCTTGCAGAGACGGGATTACCTGACGTCATAAGGCATAACCACATAGGAGAAAAGAAAGCAAAGCCATCTATACTGAGGGAGACAACTGACGTACAGATGAAAGAACAGGCTTCTCCCTTCTCCTCAGTTTTAACGTATCTCTGCACCCATGTAGCAGGTATGCGTAGACACACCGAACGCATTGGCAGCTCAGTCGACGCCTAGATGTCCAGATCAGCGCATCGTGGGTATGGACGTTTTTAAATGGTAGGCCAGTAGCGCGTGTCAAACCTTTGTGGTTTCCTGGTTGGCTCAGGTGCCTAACGCGTTGTACCTTGCACAGTGCTTAGCCACGCAGCGTTCATAGTCTAGATGGACTCCTTTTAACGGTGGCAACGTTGCGTGTCTGACGTGTGTCATCGGTACCATATGCAGATGGTAGACGAGATGCGCCGCAACGACGTGTGCTGTCAGGTGCGATGGAAATGGCACGACTGGTTCCCTCCTCCTTTTTACACTTGGTTTCTAATAACAGCTGGATATGCCACTGACGCACAGCATTGCGACGTCTCAGTCCGACCACGTATCTTGAAGTGAGCAGCGTATTCGATGTATACAAACAAGTTACACCTAGATGCATGTTTGAAAGTGATTCTGTATTCATACGTAAGGTTAGAGAGAACCTCGGAGCGCAGGCGCGGTACACTGATGCAGAGGCATGGAGATCATCTTGAAAGGCCGCTCTATGACTTGCTGGTGTGTTCCGGACACTCAGCAGCTATTCACCTTCCACCCTGGCGGCGTACTGTATGCTTCTACCAAGCTGTTAATCATTTTTCACTGGTACGTCATACTTGCGTTATGCTTGGCTTCTGTCCCCCACGCACCGGTACGGAGCGCAGAAGTGACATCATGTGTGCCTGTACACTATATGTTGCGTGCGTGCGTGCAGACAAGCTTTTTCTACATACATACAAAAGTACATGTGCAAGCTGGACTGGCACACTCTTTGTGTGTTTCTACGTACATACACAGGTACATGTGCAAGCTGGTCGTACACCTCTGAATGTGCTGTGCCTTGACTGCCACAACGAATCGGCAGTCCATCTGTACCATACC
>NW_021150217.1:0-788 GCF_002837175.3 Physeter macrocephalus
ACGTGACTTAGAAAGAGAAGCTGTAGAAAGCGTTGCAGGGAGGCTGGAGAGAAGTCAAGAGCCGCAGGCAGCAGGGGAGAATAGAAGAGATTCGTGCGGCTCTTGCTGATGCCTCTTGCGCTGGAAGCAGCTCCTGCTGGTCTCCCCTCCTTGTCGAACTGGTGTTGCTGTTGTGCTGCTGCTGCTTCTTTTATTTAGCTTACGGCGCCGCTCTCTCGCCGGCTGCTATGTAGGGTGGCCGCGGCTTCTGTCGCTGCTGCTGCTGCTTCTGCCGCCTCGTTGTTCCGCGTGCAGTGACCGCGTGTGGTGTTGCTGAGACTGGTGTCTCTGTGTGTGGGGTGTACAGACGCGTCAGATCGGTCCGATGATTCAACAAACGCAGAGCGTCTGTTCCGCATGTAAAGGAGCCGGCAAGTCAATGGAAGCCAGCAAACGATGCAAGGCATGCTCTGGTGAGAATTTTCATCTTTTTCACAGAAGGAAAGTCTTCTTTTCCTGTAAAGCCTCCTCCTTCCCCCTCCTGATGTGTTGCCCTCCCCTCGTGTGTCACAGTGTGTGGCGCAGCAGCGAGAAGCCGAGACTTCGTCATCTCCACATATCCCACACGCGTCTGCCGCGCGCTGCGTGTGTGTTGCCGTTGTTGAGAGGTGTGACAACCCTCGACGAGAGAGGTAATGGCTGGTACACGTATATGTGGAGGAGATCTGTGTCCAGACGCCTGTCGAAGCCAATTTGCAGGCGCGTGTAGAAATATTTGGCCGTGTAATAACTATACAAGTGCGTGTCTG
>NW_021150217.1:5185-5938 GCF_002837175.3 Physeter macrocephalus
AGCAGAGAAAGAAAGAAAAAATTGAAACGTTGTCGGTACTCTTCGGCAGGCGCTGCGGCTGCTGCTGCTGCTGTGCAGTCTGTGCGATTGCTGCTGCGTGTGCTGCACACGTGCGCGTTGTGGCTTGCTGCTGCCTCAGTTGCTGCGGCTGCTGCTGCTATGCGTGGCCTTCCGCCCCCACGTCTCTTCTGCGCTGCTGTAGCGTCTGGCCCTCGGGCTGCCTCTCCTCGCCTTTCCCGTGCCGCATCTGCCGCCCCTCCGCCTCCTGCTGTTGCTCCTCTGCTTCCTTGTACGCTGTATTTAGTGCCTGCTGCTATACTGGGGTGTCTGCCCTGCCTGTGCTGCAGCTGCCACTTGCTGTTACTGCTGCTGGGTCTGCATCAGCTTCTCCCCATGGGTGCGTCTGTGTCTATGTGTGCTGCTGCCAGTGCTGCCTCTGCTTCTTCGTCTGCTGCTGTTGTGGCGTCTGCTTTGCTTGTGCTGCAAATGCAGCTTGCTGTCACTACTGCTGCTGCTGCTGTTGCTGCGTCTGCGTCTGCGTGTGGTGTGCTGCATCTGCTCTTGCTCTGCCGATGCGTGTGCTGCTGTCTCTGCTTGTACTGCCACTGTTCTGCTGCAGGAGATTTGTTTATTGTTTTCGAAGTTGAGTTTCCCGAGCACGTCACAGAGGCAGACGCCAAGAAGCTGGCGCAGCTTCTTCCCAAACCCACTGACGTCGTCCCTGTGAGACCCTCCTCCTCTCTCTGTGTCTCC
>NW_021150218.1:0-154 GCF_002837175.3 Physeter macrocephalus
AAAGGGAGAAAGGTAAAGATATTAAAGTCTGATGTTGTATTTTTACATAACTCACTAGTGCCACCGCACTACTACTAGGCAAAGGGCGTGATATTAGGTAGGTAGTTACTCCTGGGTATCAAGCAGGTGGACGCCGCTGCCACGATACAGAAAA
>NW_021150218.1:5700-5938 GCF_002837175.3 Physeter macrocephalus
ACACTCCCGTATGTATGTGATCACTCACTGCGGAAGGTGCGCATGCCAGTACACGTGTATCTGTAGCAGGCCAAAAGACGTGCACCTAGTTTCCACTTCTCGGCCTCCTGGTCATTCCCTTGCATGTGTAGTCGCAATGTCAAGGCAGACGCCCTGGGTGCACACTACTGGTCGCCTCTCCGTATGTCTACAAAAATTCATGTAGACAGGTGTGTCAGTGGATTAGCATGCCGGTCAC
>NW_021150219.1:0-824 GCF_002837175.3 Physeter macrocephalus
CAGCGGACACCCTAGTTTGACAGACAAATTCTCTCTCTACAGAGCTGGCCGCAATGAACGTTAACATACAATACAATGCTTTTCGATCACCTGTCACTCACTGGGACGCGCCCTTCGTACCGCACCTTCTTCTTCGTTCTACATGGAAGCTTGACTTTATCAAGTGTGTTGGCGTACCGCTTGTGCCCGTCTTCTCCTGGCCGGTCTCAACGTGCCCAGCCAGTAAGGCACCTGGACCCTCTATCCATAAAACACTTCTGTGTATCTCAGTAGACGCCCAAATTTTCCAGACAAATTCTCTCTCTACAGTGCTGGCCACGGTGAACATTAACGTACAATACGATACTTCTCGGTCACCTGTCTCTCACTGGGACGTGCCCTTCGTACCGCGCCTTCTTCTTCATTCTACGTGGAAGCTTGACCTTATCAAGTGTGACGCAACATCGCTTGTGCCCGTCTTTTCCATGCCACATCCGTCGTGTCCAGTTTGTAAGGCACCTGCACCATCTATCCATGAAACACTCCTGTGTATCTCAGTGCACACACAAATTTGCCGGACGTGTTGTCTACAGTGCTGGCCACGATGAACACTAACATACAATACCATGCTTCTCTGTCACCTCTCACTCACTGGGACGGGCCCTTTGCAGCGCGCCTTCCTCCTCATCCTAGATAGAAGCTTCACTTTATCAAGTGTGTTGCTGTACCGCTTGTGTGCGTCTTCTCCTGGCCGGTCTCAACGTGCCCAGCCCGTAAGGCACCTGGACCATCTATCCATAAGACGCTTCTGTGTATCTCAGTGGACACCCAAATTTTCCAGACTA
>NW_021150219.1:5304-5937 GCF_002837175.3 Physeter macrocephalus
TCCTCATTCTACATAGAAGCTTGACTTTATCAAGTGTGTTGCTATACCGCTTGTGCCCGTCTTCTCCTGGCCGGTCTCAACGTGCCCAGGCCGTAAGGCACCTGGACCACCTATCCATAAAACACTCCTGTGTATCTCAGTGCACACCCAAATTTGGCGGACATGTTGTCTACAGCGCTGGCCACGATGAACACTAACATACAATACGATGCTTCTCCGTCGCCTGTCACACAGTACGTCAGGGTTATTCGCAGCTCACGTTCTCCTTCATTCTACATAGAAGCTTGACATTATCAAGTGTGTTGCTGGACCGCTTGTGCCTGTCTTTTCCTTGCCGGTCTCAACGTGCACAGCCCGTAAGGCACCTGGACCATCTATCCATAAGACACATCTGTGTGTCTCAGTGGACACACAAATTTGCCGGACATGTTGTCTACAGTGCTGGCCACGACGAACACTAACATACAATACAATGCTTCTCGGTCTCCTGTCACTCACTGGGTCCCGGCTCTAGGTAGCGCTCCTTCTTCATGATTCTACATAGAAGCTTGACCTTGTCAGCTGTGATCCAATACCGCCTGTGCGCGTCTTATCCTTGCCGCTTCCGTCGTGCCCAGCCCGTAAGGCACCTGG
>NW_021150220.1:0-5936 GCF_002837175.3 Physeter macrocephalus
TCGTGTCATAAAATGCGTGGTCACTTCTAGTCCTTGCAGAGTTCCGTGTGAGTGGTGGGCACGTTTCTGGTCTAGATAGAAACGCTATGCTGCAGATACAGCTGGTACTTTCAAAATGAGTAGCATACGCAGACGTCTAGTGCGTGGTCACTTGCATCTGAGGAAGGTGTACGTGCGAGGTGGTTCTTCGCGATACGTGCCTTGGTGTGCCCACTGTGTAGTATTGTTTTTCAGTCCGACAGGAGGCTCCGGTATGTAGTTGCGTGGGCAGATAGCTGCGCCTCCTCCTCCGAGCCGAACGGAGTTGCGTTGGTCGGGCTCAGGCATCGGATGCTCTAGCGGCATGAATATCCGTAATACTGTCGATATGCGGTTGTGTGCATGCACACTCGCATCCGTGCTGTACGAATTCACCTGCTGCACGTTTGACAACTTGAAGCCTGGCGCGTTTGATCGTATCATGTCCCGCTCCTCAATTGATGTCGCCTGTTTCTGCAGGAACCGTGAACGCAGGCGCCCCTCCATCACTTCAGAAAGAGCTCGACAGGAGATGTGTACAGTTGTACAAAGAGTTATGTAAAGGTGGAAGAAAAGCTTTTTGTGAACAACGCTTGACACCTGTGGCACGTAAAGGCGTGGGCACTGCGCAACAGAACGACATATCTTTTAGGTGCTACGGCGCAGCTGCCGTGTCAGGAGATCGCGTGGACAAGGGTAAATTCGGAGTGTACTGCGTGGACAACTGCGGTAACCATATACGGTGTAAAGGGACCGTTAAACGGGGGCGTGACTCCTTTCACGCGTCACGTCACGACCAGATTTTGAAATGGATACAGAACGCGAAGCAGACGTACTGCAGTGAACTGCAGAGGAACCTCGACAAGACGTGCAATTCTAGGGCCGGCGGCTCCCTTGGCAGAATCTCGGAGCCCAGCCTCGAGTCGAGCATAGCATGTGTCCCCAGGGTACGGTGTCACACATTGAGGTGTACACGTGGGGATACGAGGGTTAGAACGTGCTGCACTGCGGGTGGAATATAATCACGCCTTCCCTGCTCGACACCTCTTTGCATCGCCAAAATACATATAAGTGATGTATGCTTGCGGACCTTGTACCCATACAGGCGCTTGACGGGCCGCTGCGCCGTGACTGCACCTGCGTTGGCTCTAATCTTCTGCTGTGCTCTTCTATATCTAGCTTGACGTTTTCCGTGCTTTTGAAGTACAAGAGGCACAACGCTGCCATCCTGCCTTGAAATAGGCGGGGGAGTTTATTAGAAAAACGCAAAGTTACATGTACCGAGTTAGTCTCTCCCCGCCAACCTGTACATATCAGTACGCATGACCGTCACTTTGGCACTCTGTCGTAGGCTCATGAAAGTCCCCACAACACGTCCAGTAGAAGCATTTCCTGTACTAACGACAGAGGCAAACAGATTTACGTCTGTCATGTGTGTATGCATATGGCTCACTAAATAAGGGCACGAGACAATATGTTACAAAGGCAGCGCCTTACGGTGTGTACCACGTGTACTCAACGAAGCTGTCAGAAATTAGCGACAGTGTCTTTGTTGCGTTTTGGCCAAGGAGTGATTTTCGCGGCGGCAGCTGACAGGTTGGGGGGAGGGGATACTTGGTTTGGGGCATCAAGCGTTTTGCTTTTCTGCGCCTCGCGTGATTCTTATCGTACATCATGTTGGCAGGATAGTCTGGAGTTTGAGAGTGACGGCTACTGCTACAACGAATGTGGCTTTCCCGGTGTGTGTCCCGGCAAACCAGGTAAGATTGCCGTACAGTGCGTATACGCGTAATGCCGTGTACACTGCGAGTCACCCCTTCTTTTCCCAGGGTAGGTGTATTCGACTATATTGAGTGCCGCCAGTAAACAGGTGGAGCTGCAGATTCTGTCTTTTGGCAGCGGAGGGACACATTCGTGTACCAGTGAGTGTGTCTGGGCCGCTTCAAGGATACGTGGACGTGACGTGTGATCAGGTGCAGAACCGCATATATGAAACGGATGTTGATAGAGAGCCGCATACTCGAATCGAACTGCGCACGCATTTTAGTCAGCTATTATGTAAGAGACGTGTTGCTCTCTCTGTTTTATTGCTACAGCGGGTGGTCAGGAGTACGCGAAACTGAGTGGAACGGACGTAACTCAATTGTTGCATGGTTTCCACCGGCCGTGCAAGCCATACGAAACGTGCACGCAGGTGCCGGGCGAGGCCGTTAAGTGTACAGATGTACGTTCGAAGCCTTCGGCTCCACAGCACATGATTAGCATACAAGGATGCACCAACAGCTTCTAGAGTTATATACGGCAACTTCGTTGCTAGGAATATATACGTTTTTGTCGCCTCGTAATTTTGATGGTCTGGGGGTCAGCGTTACTTGGTTCAGTCGGCCTGTATGGTCACGAACACTGCACGTTCACGGTGCCACGACGTGTATTCTGTGGGACCACATGCGAATAAAGTTTGCTCGCATTTTTCCAGAAAACCCAATGCTGACAGCGAAGACGGACGCCCCGCCCCACTCCCTCTCTATTATACCCTTTCATATCGTGTCAACGTGCGCTCTTCTGGGACGTTCTACACCGATTGGTACTTCAGCTGATAAGATGGCTTTAGCGACAGGGTGTTCTATAAAGAGGGGTTAATAGGTAGCTCCGTGTCCAGTCGCAGAGACTCTGGTGGGGAGCCTGCAAAGGTTGCGGCAGTGAGCCGTAACTTCGATTTGTTGGGAACATTAGGGCTCAATTATTAAGCAGGAACAGACACACGCGTTTCAACCCTTAAAGCGGCACTCAACTCCTGCGCAGTGCCAAACTACTGTGCTTGCATTTTCGTAGCGGCGTCAGTCCTATCCTGTGCGCAGCGGGGAGCAGTGTAGCAGAAAGGGATACCTGCATTCAGCTGCACTGTTCAAAAGTGCGTGGTCTGCTTGTGGTCCAGCTTCGTTTTTGTATCACCCATTCGATATACGCAAATATTTGTGCATGCCTTTCCTTGATTTGTTTGCAGGAAAGCGGTAACGCACTCCACGACGGTGCCTTGATGACCACCTTTCCTGAGCCGGAATTTCCGACGTATCAAATGCTTCTCCTGTGTTGTAAACACCGCCGCATGATGCGCCCATAACACTGCATCTGAGGTCTATGTGTTTCAGCGTTCTTGCAACGCCCTAGTTACTTTACTGCTCTATTCTTTACCGGCGTACCCACGTAAGTCTGAGTGTATGTGCTTTCCCGCCCTGTTGCCTTGCTGTCCTTTACGTGTGGATTGTGGGTGACGCGAGGTGAACAAGCGGCGGTGTTTCCTTCGCCCGTGTTTGCTTCGTAGAGCACTGGTGGCTGCGCTCTGAGTCCTGGGAATGTGTGCAAGCAGTAGAGCAGATTGAACTTCTAGTAGTTAGGAGGGGATATTCCTATAACGTAAAGCCGGAGGATTAGCCTTGCTTTCTTTGTCCACAGAGGAAGGCTTCACAGATGAACACTAAGGCTGGCAGCAGTGTACTGGCTTCGGACTGCTGCCGCAAGCACCGCGAAGCGAGCTGAGTATTACTCGTATCTAAGGCGGGTGCGGCTGATGTGTCTGTTCACCTGCAAAGCGAACCTGCGCTTCCTTCGCAAGAGAAAATAACAGCATGTGACTACACCATTCTTCCTTGCTTGGACTGAAGGCTTAATCACTAAGAAACATTTACCAAAGCCGTCTGTCCGCAGGTCCTGTGAGCTGACCTATTTAGATTAGCTTCAAGGCAGCGTCATGCTCCAACAGAATGCTGTTGCCCGTCCCTGGTATGTGATCGAGTTATTGAAAGGTTTTTTGGGGGTTGTGCGTGTTGCTATCTTTTTACACAGAATACCAAGCAGGTATGCACGACGACCTCCAACGCTGGTTGGACGCCAAGTGCAAAGTCGCCCTTGAGGAAATGTGCAAAACTAAACACAGCTCATTAGAGATTTGCAAGAAAGGCGCACAAGTTGTGATGAGGAAAGGATACGGTCACTCGGGTCAAAAAGATCTCGCATACCGGTGCTACGATGTGGCCAAAATTGAGCGCCCTGAATTGGTGAACACAGGCCCGTACGGTGTGTGGTGTGTGGACAACTGCGGAGTGGAAGTAGTTTGCGGTGGAACGGTCAACGTTGAGTCTACCATGCACTGGACAAGCCCGGTCATGTCCACTTGGGTTCTGGAGGGCAAACTCCTGTTCTGTTCGGCGTACCAGAGTGCACTACAGAGTTTGTGCGACAACGCTTTCCCCGGATCGCTTGTCAGATACGGTGTGTCCCCGGAGCAGGGAAGTGCACCCGTCGACGACAGTTGGAGATGTGTGAAATCGGTACGTGCTCTATGCAGCCTCATTCAGGTGCCATTATATATAATTTTCTGTCTCCAGCAATGTGCGCTGAAACACACGCTGTTAGTTCTGGGCGTATCTGCAAGCAGGAAATGACACCTACGCCAACGTACGATGGGACACTGCCTTCCTAGTGTTGTGTAACACGTCTGGTGTTCCTGCTCGCTGCCTCCCGATATTGTTTTTCTTCTGCGTGTTCACTGCTGCCATGCAGCCGCTTGTCGTGTATGAGGGACACGCGAAGTGCCTGGACAGCTGTGCCAGGATAAGTACCTGTGCTGGCGGAAGACAAGGTAAGCATTTTGCGAGGCATGTATTGCGTAGATCCAAGAGGCCCGGGGATAGTCAGTGGCAGGGGAATACGACGACGAAGATGGCCCAGTGACAATCCGCTTGGGAAAAAATTCCCGTGCTACGTATAATGAAGCTGTTACGCTGGGATTTTTCAGTACCGTGCTGAAAAATGCAACAGAGTTTACGTGTATCATATTAGCCTTTTAGGCAGGGGTCGTTAGTCCGCGTTGTTCAGCTTGCTGATAAATACACCTCTACATACATGTTGTATGTATATGCTTGTGTATCTACGTGTCTATACATAGATGTGTACACACCAAGGCAGTACGCAGATACACGTAGCTTCGTGCACCATCTATCAAATTTAGACGTGAACTCTGGGCTACGTAGTAGTGCATGCCGCCGCTACGAAGTGGTCGCTGCAATGTTAAACAGCTGGTACCTCAACGAATGCGACCGTATGGAAAAACGCGTGTACTTGTGTCCTCAGTGAATGCTGCTGACGTGTACTCTACGTGTGCCACGTTTTTCAAGGGCTGTCTGGCGCTGCTGCTGCAAGTGCATTGTGGCAGATGATGCTGCGAATCTCTCCTGCTGTGCTGTTTGATGTTTCGTGTTTGTCAAAGCAACCGGGTCCTCGGATTGGAGCTTGCAGCGGCAGCTTCCACCTGACCAGGTTGACGCCGCATTACGCGACGTGGCGCCTCCCTGCCTGCCGACGCAGACCTGTGTAGCTAGCTCGAGAAATCCTCCACAGTGTACAGCAGGGGAATCTGGAGCGGGAGCGAGCGGTGGCAACGTCGCAGCAACCATGCACCTTGAAGATGGCGACACTTTGGAAACCACCTTTTCCTCTCTAGTCGTTGGGGTCAGAATCGGAGACTGTTATCTGGCGAAGCTTGACTTGGCGTCACAACGGGTCGAGGTTGGAAGTGGGGATCGTTCTACAGTTATTTCAACGGCGCCAGCCACCCCGCCTTCTAAGCTGTCAGTACATCGCAGGGGTAATGAGGTGACCTTGACGCTGCAGTACAACATGGGCACCGAATCAAGTAATTCACTCTTCTACGCCCAACCAGATGCGTCATGTGTCGGTAGAGAACCCATTGTTTTCGAGGGTTTGGAACCGGAGGCACGGGTTTCCCGCGGTCGTACAGAGAGCATTTCGAGCTGAGTTCAGTAACGCGGATGAGGTTCTGCGGCAGGGAAGTGTGCATCTGTCGTCAGCATTGCAACACATTCCTGTGTTGTGCTACTCCACGTGGACAGCCAGTGTCA
>NW_021150223.1:0-541 GCF_002837175.3 Physeter macrocephalus
ATTCTGCTAGGTGCATGTAAAGGTTTCGTCTGTTCGTGCGCTTTAATCATCCCTGCAGGGACGCGGGAAAGAAGCTTCCAAATGAAGACAGTTCCTCTCATTCTTCCACACAAACATGTGTGTATATGCATGCATGCCTAGATAGATACGAATATAGTGAAATATGTAGGGGCAAACTCGTTAGAAAATGTGTATACGGGAAGAGACAAAGCCTTGGATTATTCCGCGGTGCAGGCGTGAAGGGTACCGGGCCTGTGTTCACGTCCGTAGGGATACACATACGTGTGTATATGCAGAGACGTCGCTGTGCGTATGTTTCTGCACCTTAACGAGAAGCGTTCGTCGGTGCAAATGCGTTTTCTAGAGGGACGCAGCGTTGATGCTGCGCGTCCCCCCGTACGAATGGAAATCTGAACTCGTTCAGGATCGCGAACGACTACTGTCTCTGTGCATCTTTTTACTTCCGAGGTGTGGTTCTAGATGCCGAAGCAGGAGTGCTGTCGTGGGTGGAGGAATTTACATACTTCCATGTTGTATATTC